>NW_028290710.1:1673963-1708963 GCF_057876585.1 Rhinolophus sinicus
CCCTGTCGGTCGGTCGGTCGGTCGGTCGGTCGGTCGTCCCGTCCGTCCCGGAGATCACTGATCCGTCGTCCTGCCCTGCGACCGTGGTGCTGGGAGTCGGGCGCCAGCCGACTTGGGGGCCGGGCGATCTTTTTCTGGCCTCCCTCCCGGTGAGGTCGACCGAGAGGAGCGGGGCCGAGGTGGGTGGGTGGGTGTGGGGGCGGGGCCGAGGTGGGTGTGGGGGCGGGGCCGGGGCCGCGCATGGCCGGAAGAAGGGCGTGGGGCGCGGGAGAGGGGTGGCGGGAGGCGGGTGTGCGCAGCCTGCGCGCGTCCGGGAGCGGGGCGCGGTTTACAGGGAGGTGTGGATGGTACTCGGAACAGCGGTGACTGACAATCGTTAGCACGAAATACGCCATCGTTTATGGATCACACCGAGAAGGGCCTACGTGTACCTATGTGATGAACTATCCCCGTGACCGTCGTTCGCCGTTGTCCGCACCACACGGAAAGTCTTCCCTCTGGCCACGAAGGGTGTTTATTTCTCCGGTGGACCGAAGAGAACGACAGAGGGGCTCTCCGCCCGAAAGCCCGAAGCGCGCCCCTGGGACGACCGGCCCCGGAAAGCGAGGGTCTGGACCGAACTGGCAGCCTCGCTCGTTTTTTGTTTGTTTGTTCGATTGTTCTTTTCCTCGTTTTCTTTTTTCCCACCTCCCCGCCTCCCCCCACAACAGACGACGCCCCACCCCGTTGCCGCGCCCTCCCCACCCCCCCCCCCCCCCCGACTAGAGTTCCTGAGCGACGGGGGAGTGACAGAAAACATTCCTCTCCCCCCCGCCCCCCATCGAATACGTAGAACGCCCCTCTTCTAGTCAGCCGTCCCTCCTCCAGCTTCCCCGGCCCCCGGCAACTACTTCTATTTTGAACGGAAATCCCCACCCACCCCCAAACCCGCACCCCCACTCTGGGCACCAGAAAGCTTTCTCGTTCCTCCACCACCACCACCACCGCCACCACACACTTCGATTTGAGTCTGTCCTATGCGGGGGGGCGGGGCGGGGCGGGGCGGGGGGGGGGGAGATGTGTCCTACACGACTAGGTTGAGAAACAACGGCTTGAATCCGAGTGAGTGAGTGTGTGTGTGTGTGTGTGTGTGTGTGTGTGTGTGTGTGTGTGCCGAAGAAGGCGGTGGGGAAAGACAAAAACAAATAACTTTTCAGAACAATACCCATGGCCAGTGTCATTAACTGACTAGCTCCTCCTTAGCCGTCTCTGCTCTCTCCTCCCTCCCTCCCTCCCTCCCTCCCTCCCTCCCTCCCTCCCTCCCTCCCGTCCCCGAACCCCACCACCGAAGAAGTGAGTGAATGGAGAAGTAAGGCGACTCAAAAGTCACACCTGATTCAAAGTGTCGATGCTGTGAAGGGCTTTTAGATGCTAGAGCTCGCCCCGCCTGCCTCGCCTTTGGAACGGCAGCGCCTACGCCTACTGTCACGGAGGAATGACCTTCATTCGCCCCGACGGGAAGAAAATATTCCCTTTGGCCGAACCCTGGCTTTTCACACTGCAGATGACCCCCTGTGACAGGCGCAGGGAGCAGCTCCCTGACTCCGATTCGGGGAGACGGTGCTTTGGTGTGTGTGCGCGCGTGCGTGCGCGCGCGCGGCGGCCCAAGGGTGGTAAAACCAGACACCGCCTATCATTCATTGATCGTTTTAACCGTTTCTGAGTGTACGGTTCGCTGGCATGGGGTCCCTTCACGTCCTTGTGGAGGACACACGAAGGGGCCGCAGACTAAACCTGAAAAGCCCGGGGCGGGGGTGGGGGAGGGGACGGCGGCCTGTCAGCCTCTACGGAATCGGAGGGCCGAGATGAACCGCACGGGACGGTCCGAACGTGAAACCTCCTGACTGAAAGAGGGTGGGTCGTGGCTGGCCGGCCGTCAAACCTTTGGCCTGTGGCTTCCTTGACAGAGGTCGATCTGTACCCGAAGGGAGCCTGCCCGTCTATTGTCTTTTGGAGACGACGTACATACACACGCCCTTGGAATGTCAGAGTCATCCTTTTTCCGGATGCCCTCGGGGCGCGACCCGACGCACCCGGACCCGGGAGGCCTGGGAACCTCTCCTTGCGATCTCGTTTCCCCGAACACCATCTCCGTGCCCGGTGGTACGCGTTCGGGATTCCCTGTCGCGTGTTCGCGCGTCTAAAAGAAGTACGTGTCTCTCTGTTTTGCTTTTTATCATCCGTTCCCCGAGATCTCCCCGCGGGTGGACCTCACGTGACCCTCCTTCCGTTCCCCCGCCCCGCCCCCGTTGATCGCGATGGAGAAAAGGAAGCCGAGGAGGGAAGGGACTGCCGTTCCCCGGAGCGCTTTCCGAATCCGTTGAGGTTTTCCTTCCCGGCCTTCACGGTCACTTTGGCTCAAAGAATCACCGTGGCTCACGGAAACTCGTGAACGTTCGGAAGTCCGGTCTCCTGAACTCTGTTAGTTAGCTTTTGATGATTGATTGATTCATTCATTCATTCATTCATTCATTCATTCATTCATTCTTTTTTTTTTTTTTTTTTTTTTTTTTTTTCATTTCGGTGTTATAGTTTATTTAGCCCAGTGTAACCAAATTATTATCATGTGGACATAAAATCATATTTGAAGTTATTCGCGAGGTTATCTTGCACTCTTCTCTTAACGCTAAACCTTCAGAACGCAGTCTGTCCGTTACCACTACAGCCCATCTCCTTTCGGTCTAGGCACACTTCAAGGGCTCCACAACCTCGTGTGGCCGGTAGCTGCTGTGCTGGACAGAGCTGATCTAACCAACTGCGTCACGGCTCTAAGAATCTTGGAAAGGTACTTTCCTTTGGCTGCTCTTTTCACGTGTTCTTCCTTGAAGGCGGACCGCTGGCTTTTACATCTCTCGGGATACCCTACCTGACCGGCACTGGATACCGTGAATGCGTGACTATCTAATTTACTTCCGTGCCCCTTAAATCCCCCCACCCAAACGCGTATTTAAGCCTGAACGCCCAAGACTCCAATGCGATCTCTTTGATATCTTAAAGTGAGCTGCTGAAACCATTCGGGAAGCTATACAGCTTTAGTTGGCCGGTCGTTTCCACATCACCTCGGTGCTGCTGCAGGAGTTCACTGAAAGCCAAGACCGCAAACTTTGTCATCCTTTGACTTCAAAAAGTCAATGTGTCGCTGAGCGCCTGCGGCCGGCCCGAGCCGAGTTGCTCGGTAACGTTTGGGACAGACGCCCAGACGCCACCGTGCAGTAAACCGGGCCCTTTTCCCTCGAGCAGGAGGAAGTGGGGACCCGTGGCGGAGCGGGAAGGGAGGGGTTCCTTCCCAGCCCCGGTCCTGCTGTCATGCACACCCACGAGTCAAGGGGGCTTGGTCTCCTTTATGGCACCCGCCTGCGGTAAGCACGGTGGGCCTCTGCCCCAGCACCTCCACCCATGTCACCTTCAGCCCGGGCTTCCCTTCGTACCTCAAGGAACCTCCCGGGGTACAAGTCTGAGCGCTGTTCTTTGAGGAGCTCGAGAGGTCCCCGAAGATGAACTGGCCTCCTCCCCTTCCAACTTAACCTCAGCTCTCAGCTCCCAGCTCCCAACCTCCAGGACTCTTCTGTCAGCACGAGGGCCTCGCTATCAAAATCATCAACTCTCGGCCTCACCTCTTCTTTCTCTGGGCAGGGCTGTGCTTGTGAGGCCTTCCAGGATCTCCTTCCTTCCTTCCTTCCTTCCTTCCTTCCTTCCTTCCTTCCTTCCTTCCTTCCTGTCCTCCCTCCCTGTCCTCCCTCCCTGTCCTCCCTCCCTGTCCTCCCTCCCTCCTTGTCGGAGCCTGCCGACGAGACGAACGGTTCCTGAAGTGGGGAGTGAGGATTGAGAAAAAATTGGACAAGAGACAAAGATGGGATCGGGAGGGCGAGCAGTTCTGACTAGACTGCTGCCCCTACTTTATTTTTCAGCTTTCTTTTATACACACAGAAACAAGAAGGTTACATAAAGCGGCTGAGGCAGCAAGTACAGATTAGTTATGTTTTCTCAAAGTTTGGCCCTGACTGTTCTTAGACCTTTAGATATTTTCCCATTCCCAGGGTAGCAGGTGTCTGTTTGTTCTTTATGCTTATCGGAGTTCCCCTTAGCGATCCTCCCAAATTCTGCTTGAAGTTACATTTTCTTAACCCTTAATGCTCCGGCTCCCTACATATCCCCCTTTTTTATTTTTATTTTTTGAGATCGTGTCTGGCTTAGGTAGTCAGTACAGACATTCTCACTTACCCGTCATTGGATATCGATCATCAAAGCGATCGACTCCTGTCTTAGGTTGTAAAAACGCTTACTGATCATTACCCGTCATTGGCTACCGATCTCCTTTGGGGTTAGACAGGGGCAGTGGCTTTTGGTTTATTAGCCATGTGGAGCCTTATTTTGTGAATTTCTCCATAAATATCTGTGACTGTCCCCATCACAGCTTTTGCGATGCAGGGGAGGAAACACAGTATCAGGAGGATCACAACAAGTGGAATTACAAGGGGGGGCCATAATTTGAAGCATTGAAGAGTATGATGGAAATACATTGTGAAAACTAGAGACAAGTTTGTTGAGAGTATCAGCTATACCTGTATTTAAAGGAGAGGCCTCTTGCAGTGTCAAGACCTCTTTATGAAACTGGATAAGATCAAGAGTAACATTTTTTCTTACACGGTCTGTGAGACTCATACCTCATAGCAGAAAAATGTTTATTCCACTCACCCTTTGTCTGTTAACAGCCGAAGCATAAAGTCCCATGATGTCTTACCTTCTCAGGGTCAAGTCACTCATATTGTAACAGCTCTGTTGAGATAAGTGGAGAGAACTGATCTTCATTGCCCTCATGACTTCTCTCACAATCAGGTGAGAGAGGAAAGCCAGAGACAGCAGTGGCTTTTGCCAGGCAGGGGGAAGGGGAGGAAAGGCTCCTTTTTGGGTCTTCTAAGGCAGCTCATTGGGGGTCCCCACTCGGTTCCGCCTGGCTTAGGTTGTATCTCCCGTGAGATATCTTACCCGTCTTTGGCTGCGAACCATCTTTTGGGGACCAGACAGAGAGACATGAGGTGTAAACACAAGGATGGAACAGAGTCCCAGAAAGGCACAGTCTTACAGACTCTTCTTTCCTTAAGGAAAGACATGGGGGGGACAGTCGGCTAGGCTGTTGTGTGACTACATCTCCCCCTTTTTTGTTTTTGAAGCATGAGAAACACAGAACGTGCAGTTGTTTCATTTACAGCCCGTTGGAGGGCTATTTGTCCACATCTGAGGACTATGTAAAACAAACAGAACAATAAACAGAATAGCAATATCCCCAGCAAACCCTCTACCCAAAGTCTTTATCCATTTAACAGGGTCTGAAGTGGAAAGTCCTTCTGCAGCTGCGGAAAGTGAGCTTTCCCACACCCTAGGGGCGTGGATGGGTATCTATAGATGTCTCTTTTTCTGTGGGCTGTCGTTCACGGTATGGTTTAACACCGACCAGGAATTCACAAAGGTTTTTTTTTCCGGACCTGGAGAAATACAAGCAAAGCCTCTTCCCCGTGTTATCTCGCGGGGAGAAGTAGGATCAGCTTTCCCACGTAATATTTTAAACAAAGGTTGTAATTCACCGGTTGTCAACTGCAACTGAGGTCTAATCCAGTTAATGTCTCCCAGTAGCTTTTGGAAATCATTTAACGTTTTTAAACAATCTCGCCGGATTTGTATTTTTTGAGGCACAATGGCCTGAGGCATTAAACAATATCCCAGATAAGAGTAAGGAGGCACTTGCTGAATTTTTTTTGGGGGGGGGCTATAACTAGCCCATAATTGTGGAGCTTTTTTGTAAATGAGCAAAAGCAGCAAGCAACTTTGGTTCACAAGAGTGGGCAAGAAGTATGTCATCCGTGTAGTGGATGATGTAAATATCTGAAAATGTCCTTTGGGTAGGTTCTATTGCAGCTGATACAAATTTTTGACACAATGTAGGGCTACTAGCCATTCTCTGAGGTAGCACTAGCCAATGATATCTCTTAAAAGGTTTTTGTAAATTAACAGAAGGAACACTGAAAGCAAATCTAGGGCAGTCATCAGGATTTAAAGGTATAGTATAAAAACAATCTTTTCAGTCCAAAACAATTTTATATGTGTTTTTTGGTGTGGCTGCAGGACAGGGCAAGCCTGTCTGTAAGGCTCCCATTAATTTCATGGTTTTATTAACTTTTTGTAAATCTTGTCATAATCTCTATCTACCAGATTTTTTCTTAATAACAAAAATGGGAGAATTCCAGGGAGAATTGGAGGAAGCAATGTGTCCCTTTTTAACTTGCTCCTGTACTAGCAGCTTGGCGGCTTGAATCTTTTTCTGTTGATAGGGGCCTCGGGCAGTGGATCTAGCCCTGCAACTACACTTGGAGGAGAGCTTCATTGTAACCTAGGCTTCTATTCTGATTGAGCTTCTAATAAAGGCCCAGTCTGTCGAGCCTGAACTAACTGCATTTGAACAGAGAGGGAAGTGAGTGCAGCTTGTAATCTTTGCACCTCTGCTTCCAAGGGGGATCCAGTTTGGGTTGGTCATTTTTAGAGTATCTGATTCCTTTATGTCTAGGATCGATCACATCCCTAACCAAATTCCATAAGGAAAAAGTGTCTACTGGTACTTCAGAGGGTCCATGAGCATCATAATATCCCTGCAAATGCTCTCTTACCTTTTCCCAAGTTTCTAAGTTTAAAGTCCCTTCTTCTGGGAACCAGGGACATATTTGTACTACAAACTCTAAGAATCGAAGCAACGTGCTTCACTGGTTTTAATTCCTCTAGTTTTTAGCATGCTCCTTAATATGTGGGTAAACAGCCTTTTACTGTTCCCCTGTCCCATTTTATTTTACTCCCGACTATGGTATCTCACCGCTTTCGCCAACCTTATTTGACGCGTCTCATTTGCAAGCGGTGTCCTTCACTGATTCCCCAGTATTCGGGTCCCTGTTCGGGCGCCACTTGTCGGAGCCTGCCGACGAGACGAACGGTCCCTGAAGTGGGGAGTGAGGATTGAGAAAAAAATAGACAAGAGACAAAGATGGGATCGGGAGGGCGAGCAGTTCTAATTAGACTGCAGCGCCTACTTTATTTTTCAGCTTTCTTTTATACACACAGAAACAAGAAGGTTACATAAAGCGGCTGAGGCAGCAAGTACAGATTAGTTATGTTTTCTCAAAGTTTGGCCCTGACTGTTCTTAGACCTTTAGATATTTTCCCATTCCCAGGGTAGCAGGTGTCTGTTTGTTCTTTATGCTTATCGGAGTTCCCCTTAGCGATCCTCCCAAACTCTGCTTGAAGTTACATTTTCTTAACCCTTAATGCTCCGGCTCCCTACACCTCCTTCCTGGATAATTGCCACCCTGCAGACATGTTTCTACCTTGGTTCTGACTCACACTCATTACGTTGCAGTGTGAACTCTGCCTCGGTCATCTGCTGCCTGGATCACTGAAAACAATCCAGATCTCTTCCCATCCGGACAACTGCTACCACCTCTCCGAAATTAGCTATTAGGAGTGTAAGGCTTTCTTGTCCCACCCATCCATCCAAACACAACATGGGTGAAAGGAGAAGTCCAGCACGCCCAGTCACTCACTCATGCATTCTAAACTGCCCTCGGGGGGCTTCCTGATGTAGAAAAGCTGACGGACAAGTTCACGAGCACTTAGTGATGCAACGAGATAAATGCCAAGTTGGGAGACAGCTTCACTGACTTCTGCTGTCCGACGTTGGCAGTAAGGAGGATGGCAAAATTTGAGGTTCTTCACTTCTTGACGCAGCAGTTATGGATCGGACAATAAACAAGAGAAATAAGTAAAACGTCACAGGACGTCGGATAGCGATGAGTGCCAAGGAGAGAATACATTGTAGAAGGGGGACATGAATGCATTCTATGAAAGTACGTTCTCAAAGGAACAGTCAGGAAGGTATCTGTCACGATATTAATCGGGAAATACAGTTCGAACGCACAGAACCTGCCTGCAGAAATGCGGCTCATCTTGGCGGGAGCAAACAGGCTGGGATGTGGCTCAGATAGCATTCTGTAAAGTGGGCTTCCATTTCCTCATCTGTGAAATGGGGGGTGGGGAGGGAGGGAGGGAGGGAGCGAGCTCCCACTTAATAAACAGTTCAGCTATTCTAAGAAGCAGGTACTGAGAGACGATTGGGTGTGCAAGAGCACGTTCTAGGGAAAACACTGGGGAGAGAAAGATGGAGTGCGAGCCAGAGGAGGATGGGGAGCTGGCATATCCACGGAGCGGGCCTGACCCTGTGCGGCAGAGAAGTGTGGCAGGGACAGTCTAACGCCACGGTGCGCTTCACTCCCGGCCAAGCGGGCAGAGAACCCCCAAGCCACAGTGGCCTGGCTGGCTGTGGGGAGAAGGCAGGCCGCCCAGAGCTGTTGGTGGGTCTCAGAGCACAGCTCAGCACAGCACAGCTCAGCACAGCACAGCTCAGTTCAGCACAGCTCAGCTCAGCAGAGCACAGCACAGCACAGCTCATCTCAGCACAGCACAGCACAGCTCAGCTCAGCTCAGCTCAGCTCAGCACAGCACAGCACAGCACAGCACAGCACAGCACACCTCAGCACAGCACAGCTCAGGATAGCACAGCACAGCACAGCACAGCACAGCACAGCTCAGGACAGCACAGCGCACCACAGCACAGCTCGTCTCAGCACAGCACAGCTCAGCACCACAGCAAAACTGACCACAGCACAGCACAGCACAGCACAGCTCAGGACAGCACAGCGCACCACAGCACAGCTCGTCTCAGCACAGCACAGCTCAGCACCACAGCAAAACTGACCACAGCACAGGACAGCACAGCACAGCACAGGACAGGACAGGACAGCACAGCACAGCACAGCACAGCACAGCACAGCACAGCACAGCTCAGCTCAGCAGAGCACAGCACAGCACAGCTCAGCTCAGCAGAGCACAGCACAGCACAGCTCATCTCAGCACAGCACAGCACAGCACAGCTAAGGACAGCACAGCACAGCTCAGTTCAGCACAGCTCAGCTCAGCAGACCACAGCACAGCACAGCTCATCTCAGCACAGCACAGCACAGCACAGCTCAGCTCAGCTCAGCTCAGCTCAGCTCAGCACAGCACAGCACAGCTCAGGACAGCACAGCACAGCACAGCACAGCACAGCACAGCACAGGACAGCACAGCACAGCACAGGACAGCACAGCACAGCACAGCACAGCACAGCTAAGGACAGCACAGCACAGCTCAGTTCAGCACAGCTCAGCTCAGCAGAGCACAGCACAGCACAGCTCATCTCAGCACAGCACAGCACAGCACAGCACAGCACAGCTCAGCTCAGCTCAGCTCAGCTCAGCTCAGCTCAGCACAGCACAGCACAGCTCAGGACAGCACAGCACAGCACAGCACAGCACAGCACAGCACAGGACAGCACAGCACAGCACAGCACAGCACAGCACAGCTCAGGACAGCACAGTGCACCACAGCACAGCTCGTCTCAGCACAGCACAGCTCAGCACCACAGCAAAACCGACCACAGCACAGGACAGCACAGCACAGCACAGCACAGCACAGCACAGCACAGCACAGGACAGCACAGCACAGCACAGCACAGCACAGCACAGCACAGGACAGCACAGCACAGCACAGCACAGCACAGCTAAGGACAGCACAGCACAGCTCAGTTCAGCACAGCTCAGCTCAGCAGAGCACAGCACAGCACAGCTCATCTCAGCACAGCACAGCACAGCTCAGCTCAGCTCAGCTCAGCTCAGCTCAGCACAGCACAGCACAGCTCAGGACAGCACAGCACAGCACAGCACAGCACAGCACAGTACAGCACAGCACAGGACAGCACAGCACAGCACAGCACAGCTCAGGACAGCACAGCGCACCACAGCACAGCTCGTCTCAGCACAGCACAGCTCAGCACCACAGCAAAACCGACCACAGCACAGGACAGCACAGCACAGCACAGCACAGCACAGCACAGCACAGGACAGCACAGCACAGCACAGCACAGCACAGCACGGCACGGCACGGCACGGCACGGCACGGCACGGCACGGCACGGCACAGCACAGGACAGCACAGCACAGCACAGGACAGCACAGCACAGCACAGCACAGCTAAGGACAGCACAGCACAGCACAGCACAGGACAGCACAGCACAGCACAGCACAGCACAGCACAGCACAGCACAGCACAGGACAGCACAGCACAGCACAGCACAGCACAGCTAAGGACAGCACAGCACAGCTCAGTTCAGCACAGCTCAGCTCAGCAGAGCACAGCACAGCACAGCTCATCTCAGCACAGCACAGCACAGCACAGCACAGCACAGCTCAGCTCAGCTCAGCTCAGCTCAGCTCAGCACAGCACAGCACAGCTCAGGACAGCACAGCACAGCACAGCACAGCACAGCACAGCACAGCACAGGACAGCACAGCACAGCACAGCACAGCACAGCACAGCTCAGGACAGCACAGCGCACCACAGCACAGCTCGTCTCAGCACAGCACAGCTCAGCACCACAGCAAAACCGACCACAGCACAGGACAGCACAGCACAGCACAGCACAGCACAGCACAGCACAGCACAGGACAGCACAGCACAGCACAGCACAGCACAGCACAGCACAGCACAGCACAGCACAGGACAGCACAGCACAGCACAGCTAAGGACAGCACAGCACAGCTCAGTTCAGCACAGCTCAGCTCAGCAGAGCACAGCACAGCACAGCTCATCTCAGCACAGCACAGCACAGCTCAGCTCAGCTCAGCTCAGCTCAGCTCAGCACAGCACAGCACAGCTCAGGACAGCACAGCACAGCACAGCACAGCACAGTACAGCACAGCACAGGACAGCACAGCACAGCACAGCACAGCTCAGGACAGCACAGCGCACCACAGCACAGCTCGTCTCAGCACAGCACAGCTCAGCACCACAGCAAAACCGACCACAGCACAGGACAGCACAGCACAGCACAGCACAGCACAGCACAGGACAGCACAGCACAGCACAGCACAGCACAGCACAGCACAGGACAGCACAGCACAGCACAGCACAGCACAGGACAGCACAGCACAGCACAGGACAGCACAGCACAGCACAGCACAGCTAAGGACAGCACAGCACAGCACAGCACAGGACAGCACAGCACAGCACAGCACAGCACAGCACAGCACAGCACAGGACAGCACAGCACAGCACAGCACAGCACAGCTAAGGACAGCACAGCACAGCACAGCACAGCACAGCACAGCACAGGACAGCACAGCACAGCACAGCACAGGACAGCACAGGACAGCACAGCACAGCACAGCACAGGACAGCACAGCACAGCACAGCACAGCACAGGACAGCACAGGACAGCACAGCACAGCACAGGACAGCACAGCACAGCACAGCACAGCACAGCACAGCACAGGACAGCACAGCACAGCACAGGACAGCACAGCACAGCACAGCACAGCTAAGGACAGCACAGCACAGCACAGCACAGGACAGCACAGCACAGCACAGCACAGCACAGCACAGCACAGCACAGCACAGGACAGCACAGCACAGCACAGCACAGCACAGCTAAGGACAGCACAGCACAGCTCAGTTCAGCACAGCTCAGCTCAGCAGAGCACAGCACAGCACAGCTCATCTCAGCACAGCACAGCACAGCACAGCACAGCACAGCACAGCACAGCTCAGCTCAGCTCAGCTCAGCTCAGCTCAGCTCAGCTCAGCACAGCACAGCACAGCTCAGGACAGCACAGCACAGCACAGCACAGCACAGCACAGCACAGCACAGCACAGGACAGCACAGCACAGCACAGCACAGCACAGCACAGCACAGCTCAGGACAGCACAGCGCACCACAGCACAGCTCGTCTCAGCACAGCACAGCTCAGCACCACAGCAAAACCGACCACAGCACAGGACAGCACAGCACAGCACAGCACAGCACAGCACAGCACAGCACAGGACAGCACAGCACAGCACAGCACAGCACAGCACAGCACAGCACAGCACAGCACAGGACAGCACAGCACAGCACAGCACAGCACAGCTAAGGACAGCACAGCACAGCTCAGTTCAGCACAGCTCAGCTCAGCAGAGCACAGCACAGCACAGCTCATCTCAGCACAGCACAGCACAGCACAGCACAGCACAGCTCAGCTCAGCTCAGCTCAGCTCAGCTCAGCACAGCACAGCACAGCTCAGGACAGCACAGCACAGCACAGCACAGCACAGCACAGCACAGCACAGGACAGCACAGCACAGCACAGCACAGCACAGCACAGCTCAGGACAGCACAGCGCACCACAGCACAGCTCGTCTCAGCACAGCACAGCTCAGCACCACAGCAAAACCGACCACAGCACAGGACAGCACAGCACAGCACAGCACAGCACAGCACAGCACAGCACAGGACAGCACAGCACAGCACAGCACAGCACAGCACAGCACAGCACAGCACAGCACAGCACAGGACAGCACAGCACAGCACAGCTAAGGACAGCACAGCACAGCTCAGTTCAGCACAGCTCAGCTCAGCAGAGCACAGCACAGCACAGCTCATCTCAGCACAGCACAGCACAGCTCAGCTCAGCTCAGCTCAGCTCAGCTCAGCACAGCACAGCACAGCTCAGGACAGCACAGCACAGCACAGCACAGCACAGTACAGCACAGCACAGGACAGCACAGCACAGCACAGCACAGCTCAGGACAGCACAGCGCACCACAGCACAGCTCGTCTCAGCACAGCACAGCTCAGCACCACAGCAAAACCGACCACAGCACAGGACAGCACAGCACAGCACAGCACAGCACAGCACAGGACAGCACAGCACAGCACAGCACAGCACAGCACAGCACAGGACAGCACAGCACAGCACAGCACAGCACAGGACAGCACAGCACAGCACAGGACAGCACAGCACAGCACAGCACAGCTAAGGACAGCACAGCACAGCACAGCACAGGACAGCACAGCACAGCACAGCACAGCACAGCACAGCACAGCACAGGACAGCACAGCACAGCACAGCACAGCACAGCTAAGGACAGCACAGCACAGCACAGCACAGCACAGCACAGCACAGGACAGCACAGCACAGCACAGCACAGGACAGCACAGGACAGCACAGCACAGCACAGCACAGGACAGCACAGCACAGCACAGCACAGCACAGGACAGCACAGGACAGCACAGCACAGCACAGGACAGCACAGCACAGCACAGCACAGCACAGCACAGCACAGGACAGCACAGCACAGCACAGGACAGCACAGCACAGCACAGCACAGCTAAGGACAGCACAGCACAGCACAGCACAGGACAGCACAGCACAGCACAGCACAGCACAGCACAGCACAGCACAGCACAGGACAGCACAGCACAGCACAGCACAGCACAGCTAAGGACAGCACAGCACAGCTCAGTTCAGCACAGCTCAGCTCAGCAGAGCACAGCACAGCACAGCTCATCTCAGCACAGCACAGCACAGCACAGCACAGCACAGCACAGCACAGCTCAGCTCAGCTCAGCTCAGCTCAGCTCAGCTCAGCTCAGCACAGCACAGCACAGCTCAGGACAGCACAGCACAGCACAGCACAGCACAGCACAGCACAGCACAGCACAGGACAGCACAGCACAGCACAGCACAGCACAGCACAGCACAGCTCAGGACAGCACAGCGCACCACAGCACAGCTCGTCTCAGCACAGCACAGCTCAGCACCACAGCAAAACCGACCACAGCACAGGACAGCACAGCACAGCACAGCACAGCACAGCACAGCACAGCACAGGACAGCACAGCACAGCACAGCACAGCACAGCACAGCACAGCACAGCACAGGACAGCACAGCACAGCACAGCTAAGGACAGCACAGCACAGCTCAGTTCAGCACAGCTCAGCTCAGCAGAGCACAGCACAGCACAGCTCATCTCAGCACAGCACAGCACAGCTCAGCTCAGCTCAGCTCAGCTCAGCACAGCACAGCACAGCTCAGGACAGCACAGCACAGCACAGCACAGCACAGTACAGCACAGCACAGGACAGCACACCACAGCACAGCACAGCTCAGGACAGCACAGCGCACCACAGCACAGCTCGTCTCAGCACAGCACAGCTCAGCACCACAGCAAAACCGACCACAGCACAGGACAGCACAGCACAGCACAGCACAGCACAGCACAGCACAGGACAGCACAGCACAGCACAGCACAGCACAGCACAGCACAGGACAGCACAGCACAGCACAGCACAGCACAGGACAGCACAGCACAGCACAGGACAGCACAGCACAGCACAGCACAGCTAAGGACAGCACAGCACAGCACAGCACAGGACAGCACAGCACAGCACAGCACAGCACAGCACAGCACAGCACAGCACAGGACAGCACAGCACAGCACAGCACAGCACAGCTAAGGACAGCACAGCACAGCACAGCACAGCACAGCACAGCACAGGACAGCACAGCACAGCACAGCACAGGACAGCACAGGACAGCACAGCACAGCACAGCACAGCACAGCACAGGACAGCACAGCACAGCACAGCACAGCACAGCACAGCTCAGCTCAGGACAGCACAGGACAGCACAGCACAGCACAGCACAGCACAGCACAGCACAGCACAGCACAGCTCAGGACAGCTCAGCTCAGCTCAGCACAGCACAGCACAGGACAGCACAGCACAGCACAGGGGAGGGTCAGTTATGGAGTCGTGCACGTTGGAGACGTGACAGGCACATTTTCTTGGGCACCGCGTTCCACCCCTTCTGCCATGTATCAGTTGGCTCGGGCCGCCATCACAAATACCATAGGCCGAGTGGTTTAAACGACAGAAATGTATCGCCTGACAGTTCTGCAAGCTGAAAGTTCGAGTGCTAGGTTTTGGCACGGTTGGTTTCTGCCCAGGGCTCCGTCCTTGGCTTACAGATGCCCGTCTTCTCCCCGTGTCCTCACGTGGCCTTTCCTCTGTGTGTCCAGTTAGGTTTTTAAAAGGACCCCGGGATTCCCCACTCACTCGGAGTCAGGGTTTGCCCGGTGCGAGAGCTTCTCCCCTGTCCTCCCCTCCGCCCCGCCCCCACTCCTTCATACAGAGCTGCCATCTGTGGGGTTCCTTCACGTCTGTCCGCCCTCCTTCCTCTCTTTCACGGTGAGGAGGCGGCACGCGAAATGGCCAGTGGGTACCCAGTGGGTACCTAGGGTGAGACCGGTAGGAAGAAGCGGGCGGGCAGAGGGAAGACAGGTCCTTCCTTCCTTCCTTCCTTCCTTCCTTCCTTCCTTCCTTCCGTCCGTCGCGGGAATCTGAACGCTAAAAACCCACACCCGGAGCAGAGTGTTGCTGCAGGGTGTGCTTGTTGGGCCCGTAACCCTGGTGGTGGGGTGCCGGGGTGGGGGGCTGGGTGGGCGGGGAAATGACTGCAACCGTCACAGCCGGACCTCCCCGGGACCCTCATCGTTCCCGGCCGGTGTCTGGCCTACGAACTCTAATAAGACTCCGAGGTCGGCTGTTTAGCGACCCCCCCCCCCTGGACTCGCCCCCACCCCCACCCCACCCCCCCGCACGCCCGCCGCCGCCGCCCGTGATTCTCCACGGGTTGAGCGCGTTGGCCCGGGTCAGGAAGAGGAGAGGGAGACGGTGTCGTTGGCCCAGGGCGACGGTGGGGCGAGTTTTCGCCAACAATTTTTTCCTCCCTAGCGGTTGGAAAGCGGCCGCCTAAGGGTGGGGGAGGTTTGAACAAAGGCGGCGGGGAGAAAGAAGCCCCAGGCCAGGTCGGAGGCGCTGACTGGACCGGAGAGCTTTCTGCATTTGAATGAAGCCATTGAACGAGGACCTTTGGAATGTGTCGACCTGGCCTCCCCCTCCCTTCTCGGCCCCAACCCCCATCTCCTCCCTCCCTCCCTCCCTCCCTCCCCCCCCCCCCCCCACAGAGTTTCCTTCCCGTCCACGGACTGACCTGCGACCTTCCATCCTGCCAGACCTTGCACGGAATAAATAATACCTCCTCTTTTAGAGTTCTCTCGCTCTATCCAGAAAATAAACAAACCGAGGAACAGACGACCCCCCCGCCCCACCCCCCACCCCCCACACACCTGTCACCCCATGTCATGCCTCTCAGGGCAGTGCCACTCCCTTTGGGCACAGCCAGACTTCCTGGACTCAGCCAGGGCCTCTCAGGGCACTGCCACTCCCTCTGGGCACAGCCAGACTTCCTGGACTCAGCCAGGGTTCTCAGGGCACTGCCACTCTCTCTGGGCCTCTCAGGGTACCCTGCTTGAACAACAGCGACTCAGCAGTCAAGGTGCTTACATACTCTCAATGGCGGCCGGTCAAGACACAAAAGCAAACATCCGCCAGTTCCACTACATGGTGGTGTGTTCCCAGGCAAACAGTAAAGCGGTGCATTGAATTAGGGGTAGAAGGCCATTCCCCATAGTCCACGGTCCTTCGCCAGAGCTGCGTGTTAGCCTCACAATGTGTGCCCTAGCCTTGAATTCATGCGAGTTGAGTAATGAAGCTTCGAGGCCTCCCCACAACTCCCAGCCATGCAGAGTTTCCCCAGAAGCTGAGGTGAAAAGAGGGAGTCCTCCTGGGTGGGGCGGGGTGGCCATGGGCAAGAAGAAGGGCTTCCTGGCTCAGAGCTCACAGTTCCGCCTCGGCGCCAACCCAGGTCGCAGGGTCCCAATCACATACATTAATTCTGCAGAAAGACAGACATAAGGCTGTGTTCAGGTGTAACTGTGCCCATGAGGTCCAGGCCCAGAGATAGAGGAGAGAGAGAGAGAGAGAGAGAGAGAGAGAGAGAGAGAGAGAGAGAGAGAGAGGTAAAGGGTTCCTGGGTTCATGGCCAGAGAGACATGCTAGGAAGTCCCTAACCACATGGTCCCCCCAGCAGCCCCTTTGCCTCCAAAAACATAGGTGGGAGGGGACAGACCCCTGAGACCCAGGGTGATAAGGCCAGGCAAGGTCCCCCGGCCTGGAATGTGGGATTGGGGGAGACTTTCCAAGGCCATTGTGATGCTTCCCCAGTGCGGTGGGAGGTGTCCCTGCGGTAGCAGCTCTGTGCTTCTCCTCCAGACCTGGGGGGTGGGGGGGGCGGCGTGGAGGTATCTGCACGCACTCCACTAGAAAGAGAAGGCCTGGTCTATGTGCCCCGGCAGCCAGGGCATCCCGGGTACTGAGTGTAAAGGGTGTGGGGCTGAGAGGCCCGTGGAGGGACGTCGGGGCTCAGAGGGGAGGGCGTCGGCAAGGGGAGCCCTCTGCCTCGCTCTCACGCACCATCACAGACAGCACAGGCCCCAGGGCTCACACAAGGGACACTTATTTCTCACAGATCGGGGTGCCAGCATGGTGGGTTCCTGGGGAGGGTCCTCTTCCTGGCTGGCACATGGCCACCTTCTCCCCGGGTTCTGCTACAGTAGGGAGACAGTTCTGGTTTCTTCCTTGTCTGAGGGCACCGATCCCATCCTGAGGATCTCCCCCCCCCCCTTCGAAGTATTGATTTGGGGGACACAAACAGACGCTCTATGACAGTCATTCGCAGCCTGAGGGATTCAGGCAGGTGGGAGGGGTGAGGTGGGAAGGTGGGGCTGGTGGGGAGTGTGTGTGGTCTATGAGTGAGGGGATGTTCGGGGTCGGTGGGCAGAGCGTGGGGCCCCGGATGTCAAAGCCGCCTGGGCAGATGTCAGGTGGCGGTAGCGGGGGCGAGTGGGGGAGACCATCGCAGAGTGGAAGGTCATAAAGTTAAAGGTTGGGAGTGGGGCCGATGGTCCACGTGGAGGCAAAGTCCTCCACCTCCTCAAGCGGGAATCCGGGAGAGATTCTGCCTAGGAGAGGATGGGTGGTGTGTGGAGGTGACAAGGGTGAGGGAGGGGCAGAATTTACTTCCCAGCCCCCTGGGACTTCGTAAGGTCACAGGGGATAAGCAAGTGTGAGCAGCCCTGGTGGAGACGGTGTGGGGGAGAATGGGGCTGCTGGGAAGTCTCAGTCAAGGTGGGCACGTCCGATAATACAGCGGGAGGGGCAGCAGCGGGGACTGGCCAGAATGGATTGGGTAAACAGGGCTGTCTAAGTGACCCCGTGTGGTGACCGGCCTTCCACAGCTCGTTGGGACACCCGCCTGCCTGGGAAGAGAGAGGGGGCAGGATGACCTTTCCCACCGGTTGGTTGCTGTCTTTCCCTTCGCAGCACCCCTTGCGTCTGCGTTCCTGAGAGCTTGGACAGCATTTTGCTGGCTGGGGCGGGGGGGGGGGGGGGGGATGAGTGTGGGGTCAGGGTGCAGCCCCAGATGGCCAGAACTGGAAACTCTGATGTTGTGATTGTGCTTCCCCACCGCAGGCAGACAGAACACATCTGGCTCCCTGTGTGTGCAGAAATCCGTAGACGTATGTGAAATTTGGGAGCTCGCCAAAGGCGCGACCGTTCTCCTGAAGGATGGTAAAATGTGGCCTCCGGGCATCTGGACAACGGCAGTCCTGGTCCCACGTGTCCATCCCGTTGGACAGCTGACTCACGTGAGAAGGAGAGACGAAAGGGTGACGATGCCGTTCTCTTTAAAGATCTGAGCCACCTGTGCGGGTATGCCCGAGTGTGCTTTCTGTCCCCGCCTCAGCATGGAGGCTTGTCACCCAAGCATGCCCTGCGCAAGGAGTGGGAGGTGGCCCCCGGAGCACGCGTGCTCCTTCTGACCGGGTCTTTGCACCGTGTCTGGTGACCGGAGGCCACATGCCTTTGTCCTCTGTGGTGCCGCAGACTAGCACCCGTGAAACCAGGGAGAGCCAGCAGATGTGTGCGTGACAGACCCCGTGGGCTCCCTGACAGCAGCCCCGAGCCGAGCCTCACCTCACCTCTTTCCTGTTCCGCAGCCTCCTACTCTTCCCTTTGGTGTTTGACTGTGATCCCCGGGACCGGGAGGCTTTGCTCCAGGCTGCAGATCTTCACATCCCACCTCTCATTCTTGAGAGGTGTTTGGCGTTCCTAGGTGTCCACCTAAGAAACATCCAAACCTCCAGACTCCTTGGAGAATGTTAATGAGTGTATCTGAGTCACACTGACAGACAACCATTGCCAGGAAGCGGTCTCAAGGGCTGGAGAAAATACTCCAGAAAAGGGCAGTTTTGCAGCTTATTTTATATAATTGGGATACACGGAGGAGGCAGAAGGCCTGGTACACGAAAGCCGTTGGTGGCAGAGTCAGGGGGCAGGAGAAAGCAAGTGGGGACACCTCTGGGACTGGATTAAGAAGTAAAACGGAGGGACGCTTACTTCTTTTGCACGGGTGGGTAACGGGGTAGATAATAATTCACGTTTACAGCACGTAAGGATGGTATCCAGGGAACAAGACGAAGATGAGGGGGTTCTGTTGTCTTGGGCACCGGTGCAGTGGGCTGTGCCCTGAGGTGTCTGGAAAACAGGATCGCTCAGACATTCCGAGGGTATGTTATCTTAGATGCCAAAAGATAACAGACGGGCTCACTGAAGGCAAAGGGTGACCTTTGTCTGTCAAGGAAGCTACAGGCCTAGGATGTGACTGCCCACCGTGACTTGCTTTCATTCGGGAATTTTTATGTTCAGACCCTCCTGTGCGGTTACGTTCGGTCTCTAAGTTTGTGGGGCCTGCCACGCCGGCCTCTCCTGAGCTTGACAGGTTTAGTAAGTGGCCCCCTTCTTTGTCCGCATTTCCCCCTTTGGGCCGTAAGTCGATCCGAAGGATGCACCGATGATGTGGTCTCCCGGGACTAGGAAGGCTCACTCCTAGGAATTCTTAGTGTTTCCCTTTGTCTTGCTGTAATGGTGGACCATTGCGGATGGGGCCGGACCGTAACCTTGGATGGCAGTCCAGGCCAATTTTTGTTGTTGTTGTTGTTGTTGTTTTCCCCAAAGGAAAGGTGAGTAAGCGGAAGGCAGGTAGGTCTCATGAGCCTTCACTGAGTAAAAAACACACTGAATCGTTTCTAACCTATAAGCTATCGTGATTCAAACGTTGCCGTCTGTCTCGGTTTTCTGTATTTTGCAGCCAGTGTAACGTTTACTTATAGTTTGAGGGCACACCGTGTATGTATCGCTGTAGTTCTCACAATCTGACCGTGAGATGGGTTCCCGTGCACCGGTGGTGTTGTTCTTGTGATCTGAATATCCCATCTACTTCCCATGGGAAGCATCTAATTCCTGCTAGTTGTGCAATCGGGAACTGAGTTTAATTTTTATTTGGGGCCGAGGCTGTTAAGAACACAATGGTATGAATCACAATCACCATCTAAAAATGTCTAGAGGCCAGGAGGACGGTAAGAGTTTCATGAGTCAATTTCCTGTGTCTCACTCGGCAGCCCCGTTACAGAGGGCCATTATTTTAATAGCCGCTTAAGCTTCTCTGAATTAATATAGTCAGTAGTCTTTGTCGAGGTGAGGGGTAAGCGTCATTGTGTTCTAGCATTTATACGTAAAATTCCTTTATCGGTATTTCTTTTCTACTAACCTTCTACGACTTCACTTGTCTTTCTCAGTTTGTGTCCTTTTTCGCATTCAGAAATGATCAACAGTATCAGAACAAACGACTCCCTTTTAACTTCTCTCAAAACCACATACACACGCCTTTTCTTCCTTCTATGCTGGCATGCCTTCTAAGTTTCCAAAGAGAAAGCGTAAATAGTATTATCGAAAATACAGAGCCGGCCCGGTGGCTCAGGCCGTTGGAACTCCGTGCTCCTGATGCCGAAGGCTGCCGGTTCGATTCCCGCATGGGCCGGTGGGCTCTCGACCACGAGGTGGCCGGTTGGATTCCCGCAAGGGATGCTGGGCTGCGCCCCCTGCAACTGACAGCGGCAACCGGACCTGGAGGTGAGCTGCGCCTTCCACGACTACGATCGGAAGGACAACAACTTGACTGGGAAAAAGCCCCGGCAATTCACCCTGTTCCCCAATAAAGTCCTGTCCCCCTTCCCCAATGTAAAAAAATAAAAATAAATAAATAAATAAATAAATAAATAAATAAATAAATAAATAAAATTTAAAAAAAAAGAAGAGAAGAAAAGAAAAACAAATATTTTACCGGAAAAGAAAGAAAATACCAAAGTTATTCTGTGCACCTTCAATGATTAACAGTTGGGGTATATGAGTACAGGGTTTGAGAAAAGCCTAAAGAACAAGTATAACTATCATTGTGACTGATAATATTAGCGGGCAGGTAAAGACAATCAAACGAATGGTTATTTTAAGTCCCACGTCAATTCGTAGGTCTACAGGCCTTCTTGAGGTCTCGGGATAGCTGTCTACCCCTGACGTCAGCAGCTTTTCGTCCTCCGGGAGCCTTTGAGGTTGGCCGTCGGTGGAGGCGAGTGTCAGACAGGAGCAGATGTCCAGCCACAGGTGGGCAACTCTTTTTCATGAGCGATGTGAATCCTTGCGTTAACGCCTTTAAGTTCACTGCACCTGGATCGATTAGTGATAACGAATAAGTCCCTGTCAACGAGGTTGGAGGGTCTTTAGCTGATGTCATATCCAGTGGTGGACGACGTCTCCCGGCTGTGAGTCGTGGTCTTGGAAGTCTTCGTGTCCCGGGAGCACGCTGAAGCGAATCGGTTGCAGACTTATCGGTTTATTTAAGCTGCTTGATAAGTCCTTGATAATAACGCAAAATGTCTCCTTTCGGTAAGATTGTTTCACACGTCCGGTCACACGGGGTGAACGCTGACTACTGAGGAGAAAGTCTACGTTTACCAAAAGGAGTAGCTCTCAGGTTGAGAAACACCGTAAGGAGAGTTTTCAGCCAAGGGAGACGAAAAGCTTCTCAAAATTTACCCAGTGGAGTTTTAACTGTACCGTTTGTACGTTCTACAAATCCAGAGGACCGGGGTGATAAGCCACGACGAAAATGCTGCAGGGTAGGCCGGATGTTCCCGATCGAGTGCATCCTTTGCCTCAGAGACTATGTAACTCACAGGGAATGCCCCTAGTTCGGGATCATTTCTTTCCAGTCGTGACTTACCCACCATCGAGGCTGTTGCTCTCCTGCAAGGGGATGTCTCCACCTAGTGAGACAACCGTACAGATCGTGACTCACACACATCTGTACCGTGGAGAGGGTGGCCTTCGGATAAACTCCTTTATCCGAATTTCCTGTGTTTTCATGCACGACTAGGAAGAGAGTTTATAGCGAAGGTGTCCCAGGGTGGGAGCTTTAGATAATACTTCCTCTAGAGTGTCTTCGGCTCGGCTCGTTTCCCTTCAGGGTTCCGTTGAATGGGATCGGGCCGATCTCATTTTAAGGAGACAAACAGAGGCTGGGCCATGAATGAAAAATTCGGAACCCCGTCGTGATAGTATCCAGTCAGACCCGGGGAATCCTCTCGGCTGTTTTTTGTCTGTTTGCTTTTAGAAGAGGAAAGATTATTATTTAGGGTTAATTCGTAGCCCATCTTTA
Organism: Rhinolophus sinicus; assembly: GCF_057876585.1. Classification (NCBI taxonomy): domain Eukaryota; kingdom Metazoa; phylum Chordata; class Mammalia; order Chiroptera; family Rhinolophidae; genus Rhinolophus; species Rhinolophus sinicus. Next base: position 1,696,412 of record NW_028290710.1, read on the forward strand.
GATATTAGATGGCAAGGTATTTTCCTTTGGGTAAACAAAATCGAAGCTTGTCCTTTGACACCCTGTGTCCCTTAATGGCTAGCTATTGCGATCGGTAAATCGCGTCCTCTTATGGTAGGGGGTCCAATGTGTCCTAGAGCGTAAGAGTAAGTTATCCGTATATTGGCTGAGAGTATCATTTCTGGGACATTTTGCATTCGTTCAAATCGGCGTTTAGCATCTGAGAGAAGCAGGTGGGACTCTCTGTCTACCCCGGGGCACGACTGTCCACGTAAACTCTGATCTTCCCAGGTAGAAAGGCAAAGAGGTATTTCCTGTCCTGTGTTTTACAGGAATGCTGAAAAAAGGCACCGCGTCTATCTATCACCGGAAAATATCTCGGCAGTACACGCGGGAATATCTGATAATGGGGTATGTGGGTTTGGAACTACAGGATCTCTTTGTTTATAGCTCCGATATCCTGTGCAAATCTCCATCCTTTCCCATTGGGTTTCTTTACCGGAAGGTTAGGAGAATTACAGGGGCTCATGCGTGGCATGAACCAGCCCGCGCCCCCCCCCCCCCCATTATGTAATCTTGTGTGATGGGCTAATTCCAGCTAGCCCGTTAGGCCTTAAAGGATAGTGTCAAATATTACGCAGAGGCAAACTATAATCCATAGTTATTTTAATAGGAGTGACTGACTTATTCTTGCCAGCATCTCTACCGGAAAAGGCCCAGAGTTGCATTGGAGTGTCCCGTCATAAACGTCCAGTCGGTGTTGTCAAGGTCAGTTTCCTCTCACGCGGTTTCTTTCAAAATCGTTCCTTTCCCGATTGGTTCAGTATAGTATTCATTTATTTCTAAATACGTTTTAGCCGGGATCTCCAGCCTCTGCGACTTAGGAGCTGTGCTGTAAACCTCGGAGAATGATTACGTGCAACTGGCCCTTTCGTCCCGTCCCTAGACCACCAAGCTAAGTCAAGTTGGAAGGTTGAAAAGGACAGACATGATCTGCTCTCACTCCCATCTGGGATTAGGAGAGAAAGCAAAAACCGAGGTGGCAAAATGAACAAAACACACGTTCATCGATACAGACCACAGAATGGTGGTGACAGAGGGTACTGGGATGGGGAGAGAGCCGAATACGTAAAGGGGTCGACTTTAGGTCGAGGGATGGAAACTAGCCATCGGGTGCAGAGCACGTGATAGACTATACACATGCCGTGAGGGTGAAAGTCGGGAAATTAATGAGTCAGACTTAGTTCGGTCACCTCATAGCTTGCTATTCATCTATCTTCTCTTTGTGTTTCCCCTTTACTGCTCGATTTCATGATTCTGCTCGTTTCCCTTCCTTGAGACTATACATACCTTGTGGATCTGATTGATCAGAAGAGCACTAATCTGGAAAAAAAAAGAAAAAGAAAAAGAAAAAAACCCGCTGAATTCTCAGGCGCCCAGAGACCGGGATCCATGGCTGCAACACCCTTGCAGCTTTTCCTGATGACGTATGACACACTCCAGCCGTGGCCGCCGAGTTCGAGATAACCTTATGAAGCAGACCGGACCGCAGGAGGTGATTTGTCAACCGTCAGCCCTGAAACTTGCGATGACCAGCTGTCATCTTTCTCGGTTCTTTCCCCCCGCCTGCCTGCCTGCCTGCCTGCCTGCCTGCCTGCCTGCCTGCCTGCCTGCCTGCGAAGCCTCTCGATTATTCTCAGTTCAGGGAAGATGCCTTTTTTTCCCCCCACGGACGTCAGTCTGCCATCTTCCCTGGCTGCCGGCACCTAGAATAAAATACACTCTTCTCCTCACTGACCCTCCTCGTCACTCAAGTTTTTGGGGCCCGGGCAACGAGCACCACCATCCCCGAGTCTGGTAACGAACTCTGGAGACCACGGCGGGGACGTGGATCGAACTGGACTGATCTGAGTTGGAGAGTCTCACTCCCTTGCTCCTTGCCTCCGTGTGGGGTAGCGGAGGTAGAGTGCCGGAATGCATCAGTGATCCCTGATGCTTATGGCTGGCCAAGCCCAGGGAGGGGATTACAGAGACGTCCCAGTAACTGCCGAGATCTCCTTCGTCCCAGGGACCCTCCCGGCTCTCCCCCTCCCTGGCAGGCTGCCTATGACTGCCTCAGTCGGTGAGGAATAAAAGCAACTGACGGGACTTGGAAACCGTGTGTCGGTGAATCGTGGAATCTGTCAAACCGAGGAAGTGCACTGGAATTCCCTTATCTCTGCCGTCGGAGCCTCTCGCTGTCACTGGGTTTGGGGGCTTACGCGTAAGCCTTCTGTGCTTCGTGCCAATTCGGGTAACTCCGAGGCCAATTTTTGGTGCTGGGTTGTTCAGAGACCGGGTTTTGACCCCCAGATCCCCGTTTCAGGAGGATTTGGTTCTGTGAGTTCTCGTCTGCTTTTGGTTCCGGTTTGTTGGTGACTTCTTTGTTCCGTTTTGTTCACCTCCGGTCTGTCCGTTCCCCTCCCCCCCCCTTTTTTTTCTCCTTCCTCCCCTTCACTTTTCTGTTTATACCTTAAACACCAAACCGATAGGGGGCTCTATGTCTGCACGCTCTCCTCAGAGCCCTCTGGGCCATATATCAGGCAATCGGTCGGTCAGCCTATAATGAAAAATAAAAAAATATCTACACCGATGGTTCATAGAAAAGGGGAATTCACCCATCTCCTAGTCCACTTATAACTAGACACCAACTCTGTGTTTGAAAATAAAACTTTTTAAAGATTTTTCTGTCGGTAACTTTCAGGGTCTTACGGAGAGCAAGAAATACAAACACCGCCGCTACTGCCTGAGGCTGAGTTACCCGGAAAAAAAAAAAAAAAAAAAAAAAAAAAAAAAAAAAAAAAGAAAGAAAGAAAGAAAGAAAGAAAGAAAGAAAGAAAGAAAGAAAGAAAGAAAGAAAGAAAAAGGGCACTTTTGAAATCTAGTGGCTAATCTCACAAGCCGAACACTCCTTGCGTTTTCCAGCTTCCTTCAAACTGTCATGGGCAAATAAAAAATCTTAAGTCTTCTCTCTATAGTCATTATTAATACTGTTTATGTATATGATCTCTGATATCTATGTTTTTCTATGTTTTATGTACAACATAACGTTCTGGCCTCCGGCTGGTATTAGAAGATTGTAATATTTGGTTGGCTTAAAGAAAAAAGATTAAGCGCTTATATAAATTAAAAATAAAGAACAAAAACTGACCCAAGTACTTTTCCGGATCACATGATCTAAGAAAATAGTTGAAACCGAGGCTAGATCAACTTTTGGTTAAATAGACATGTCTTTTGAAGTCGCTACCACTATCGTTAAATATAATATGTTTTGTTATACCACGGTTTACAAAAATTGACTTAGGTAATAATAGACTCTAAAATCTCCTGGAGTTGTTAAAAATAATGAAGAAACACAAGCAAAATAAAAGGTTGTTAATGAAATTTTTTAGTAATAATGATTAAGCACGCACGCACGCACGCACGCACGCACCCACAAAGCAGGACAATAAAGTGTGTGAAGCTGTCGCAACGATGTTGCTGACCTTTTTTTTTGATGTCAGAGGGATTGTTCATTATGAATTTGTACCAACTTGACAAACCGTTCACCGAGTTTACTATTTGGAAGTGCTGAAAAGCCTGCATGAAAAAGTGACATGACCTGAAACTTGTCACCAACAGTTCGTGACTCTTGCCTCACGACAGAGCACCAGCTCACAGGGCAATGTCTGTGAGGGAGTTTTCGGCCAGTAAACAAATAACTGTATCGGAACTCCCTCCCTACTCACCTGATCTGGTTCCCCAACGACTTCTTTCTTTAGCCAAAGATAAAGGAAATATTGAAAGGAAGACATTTTGATGACATTCAGGACATCAAGAGTAATAACGATGACAGCTCTGATGACTATTCCAGAAAAAGAGTTCCAAAATTGCTTTGAAGAGTGGACTAGGTGCTGGCATTAGTGCATAGCTTCCCAACGGGAGTACTTCAAAGGTGACCATAATGATATTCAGCAATGAGGTATGTAGCACTTTTTCTAGGATGAGTTCGTGAACTTGATCAGCCTACCTTGTGTGTGTGTGTGTGTGTGTGTGTGTGTGTGTGTGAGACAGAGTGCATGCTTAAACGTGCTTTCCTGAATTCTTTTGGTAACTGGAAGCCTTAGAGTTGAACTAAGGTAAGTTACATGATAAAAAGTATTAAATATGCAGATATTTCAAACTAACAAAATACTAAAATATTAATTATAAGATAAGTCTGCGTTCATCTACTTTTATCTCCTTATTATGGGAAAGCTAAAACCTAAATTAAGGTATGTTAATAAATGTGTTTTGTACTTTATTAAAAATACGATGGCAAAACACTTGTAAATATATTTCCAGCAGAGCCTACACTTCTGAGTTACAAAGTACGTTCCTAGATATTCCAGTAGAAATGCTAATCGTTTATTTATTAGTTATCAGTAAAAACTCGGGTTCTACAGGTTACAGATTCTAATTAATATTTTTAAAGTTACATAAAGTAATATGTTCTCAAAGGAGGTATAAGAGATAAAAATACATTTTTAAAGAAATCGGGGGGGGGACGACAGACTAGTTTGTCCTACATTTGGTAAGAAGACACACTGAGAGGGACTGGAAAAGTTATAAAAGGTTTCAGAAGAAAAATCTTGAAAACAGATCACATGTAGTTCAGCTAACTGCAATTCAGTACATAAATTTTAGTATCAGAAGAAAGGGAGTGCAACATTAGAGTCGACTGTTCTCTCTCTGCGACGTAGGACAAAGTTTTTGGAACTACCGTGTTTCCCCCAAAAGAAGACTGGGTCTTAGGTCAATTTTTGCTCCATTGGGACTTGTTTTCAAGGGATGTCTTATTTTTCCATGTACAGCAGTAGTCTACATTTGTTCAGCTACGGTCGTGTCATCTTCTTCGGGAACATCGTCAGGACGTACTAAACGCTTCCGTCTGGCTGAGATCTTACCTGGGGCTTATTTTCGGAATAGGTCTTATTTTGGAGGAAACGTGTTATTTGTTACTGAAATTACAGAGAGAGAGAGAGAGAGAGAGAGAGAGAGAGAGAGAGAGAGAGAGAGAGAGAGAGAGAAACTCTGCCTGGAAAGCAAAGGCTTTAGGTGCCATCAGAATATTCTCTATTTTATACCATCCTCATCATGGGGTCCTCGGTTACTAGAGAAAACCAAATCTCCACACTAGTAAGAACTGAGTGTAACGTTTACATACTTACATATAATAATTACATAAACCTCTGTATTTTGGTACTGCTGGAGTTCCTGTACCCTTCTCAGGTCAGATATGAACCCGTGTAAAGAAGAATTTTACTATTTTCACTAAAAACCGAGATAAGTTTAAAGTAAATTCATTAAGTTTAGCCCGATATTTTCCTTGACCTCACAGAGCGTTGGAGTCATCGACTTCCTGTCGCATCCCTACGAGAAGGCTTCTATGCTAAGGAAGGCCGGGAAATTTGTTACCATGTCTTTCACAAGTGAGACAGGGAAAAGGAGGGAAAAAAGGAGCAGAAAGGCTGGAGACGAGGCCAGAGACAGGCCAGACTTTTTGGCTGCAGTTATACACGGGCTAAGGCCGAGACGACCTCAGGGCTACCCCGGCATCCCCAAAAGAGGCACGCCAGGCAAAGGAGCCCGCTTTGGACATAGAAGCCCAGATTCACCGGAGTGAGGAGTACGCTAATCTTCCAAAATAGCTGTGCTCCCTGTGCAGACTACAAGGGCAGGCGGAAGAGAGATTGTCCCCTACTCCAAAGGGAGCGGGGGGACCAACTCCTTCCCTGCAAATGGCTGTCATCGAGTAACGGGGCCCGAGTTTTCCCACAGCTCTCAAGAAGACCGTCATCATCACAGGGGAAGAACCACAGGTGACCTGCGATGCGGCAGGGAAGCCTGCTGATTTCCCGATGAATACAAGGGCCGCTTACCCTTTCTCAGCTGTTCGCTCTGGACTTATTGCCTCTAAAACCTGTTTGGTTGTGAAGACGAACGGAGCCCCTAGATCTGGGCTCGTACTCGGCCCGTTTCTTGCCAATGGCCCGTACCACAGAGGAAAAGTCACACGAGTCGATCGTCCTTTAGAAAGGACTCTGGAAAAGTTTTGTCAGGAGACCCGTAAGCCCTGCCTCTAACGGCTGCCTGTGAGTTTAGATTCTGACCTAAATTCTCTTTTCTCTCCATTATTAACTTAGGAGAGTTTCGGCAGGCACTCAGGAGATACGGGGACCGGCCCCTCCCCCCAGCCCCACCCCTCGGACCCGGGGGCCAAGTATTTCTAAAAGGTTAGAAAGAGGGGTCCCCGACGGGCCGTTTAACTCCTAAATAGGAGGGACCTTGTGCAGTTCTCCCGAGCACCCCGAGTGCCGTCAACCTGCAGAGAGTCGTTGGCTGTGTCCCCTTCCCTCCGTAAACGTAGAATGTAAAACCGTCTCGCTAAAACCGGTAGCAAACGTGGTACTGACACAGAATCCCACGCGATGTGTGTTTATTTTCTCCCCCGTTCGGGTTGTTTGAGTACTCGCAGGCCGTGAGAATTTACTTTTCTCACGGAAGTTAGACATACCGTGGATGACTCACACACATCGATGTCTGGTTTTCTTTCACACAGCCGTGTGCCGTCGTGGCCGCCTCGATGTCCCGCATCACTTAAAAATGCTGCCTTTTCACGGTCATTTTGACTCGGGGGAAGGGGCAAACGTCACACGGTGCCAGATCCGGTGAGTAAGGTGGCTAAGGACACGCCATAATATTTTTATCCGACAGAGATCGCCATAGCAGAAGCGATGAGCGACACGGAGCTTCTCCGTTGTGATCACAAAGTACGGTGAACGCTGTTGCGTCGTGCCCTTCAAGACAAAGGCAGGTATCTTCGACGTAGGAAGCGGCACATCGAACCTTACCGTGTTTCTCCAAAAATAAGACCGGGTCTCGTGTGGATTTTTTCCTGCAAAATATGCTTCGGGGCTCATTTTCGGGGGCCGTCTCATGAAAAATCATGCCGGGGCTTATTTACCGCTCGGGTCTGATTGTTGGGGAGAGGTGGTAGTAACGGTGCGTGACGAGTTTCCACTCGCTCTGTGCGGTCAGTCGTGTGTGAGCTACGGTTGACTGAAGGCGTGTTTTACAGCAGGCCGTGAATCGTCCTCCGTCGTGACAACGCCCCGCGTCACACATCGCTTCTGGCCTACGGCGATTCCCGTCGCAGGAACACACGACGGTGTGTCCTCCTCCGCCCTATTCGCCGGCTCTGGGACCGTACGAGTTCTGGCTTTCCCCCGAAGTCAAAACGATTCAGGATATCGAGGCAGCCACAACACGGCCACTAAAGGCACCCGTGAGAGAGGACTTCCAGAACTGCCTCATAGAGAGTGGCGATGACAATGGGATAAGTGTGTTTGAGGCGAGTGGGAGTATTTTGAGGGGAGATGATGGCGATGAATCTTTCGGTGTCCTAATTTCCTTATATTTACCCATTCACCGTATCGTCCGATCACACCTTGTACATCGGAATCAGAGGAAGAGACGTAAGGAGGATCACGTGAGTTCCCTCGGTGGTAGTCGAATGGGGTTGGAGAGAGAAGAGTGGAGAGATCTGTGGGATCGGATAAAAGTAAAATGGAGGACACATACTTCTTTCTTTTACACCGGTGGACGCGAGATAGTGAATCATGAATGTTTACAGCACGGAGACGGTATTCGGCCCGCGAGAGGAGGGTGAGGATTTCTGTGGTCTCGGGCTCCGGTGCGGCAGGTCTTGCCCCGAGGGGTACAGAGAGAGGAATGACTCTGAAATTCCGAGGGTCTGTCATCTTCAATGCCAAGAGACGACAGAGGGTCTCCCTGCAGGTAAACATTGACCTTTGTCCGAAAAAGTACGGGCCAGAGATGTGACCGCTGCCTACGACCCACTTTCAGTTACCACGCTTCCCCGAAATAAGACCTAGCTGGACAATCAGCTCGAATGAGTATTTTGCAGTCAAGATGAACGTAAGACCCAGTCTCACAGAAAATCCGGTATGACGTTCTATTCTATTAAAAAGACAGGGTCTTATATTAATTTTTGCCCCAAAAGACGCACGAGAGCTGATGGTATGGCTAGATCTCATTCTGGAGAAACACGGCAGTAATTTCTATGTGTTTACTTTTGGTGTCGATACCCTGCCGCCTGCAGGGCTGGCCCCTTCCAGACCAGTCAGGTTTAGGATGTGCCTCCTTTTTTGTCCACGAGGAGGGGATCAGATTTCACGTCAGTGAACTGCATGCTCATAAACTGTGAAAACGATCAATTGTCTGTTTTTACCACCGTGATAAAAACACACGTGCAGTCACACAGACACTCTAGTGTGTTCGGCGTTGTCTCCTACTCCTCTCTGCGCCCAAACGGATCCTCAAATGAGAGTATTTCTTTTGAAGAGGTGACCGGAGACGGAGACTAGAAAGGGGTTGTGTCTTGAAGCGAACCGGCACGGGCTTAGAAGACTCCCGAGCACGGGCGCGACAACACTGCCACCTTGTGACTGACCGCTGAAACTGCGACCCGATCGACTGGGGTGCAGGGTCGTTGAGGGGAGGGGGAGGAAGGGAGGGAGGGAGGGAGGGAGGGAGGGAGGGAGGGAGAGAGAGAGAGAGAGGGGAGAGAGAGAGAGAGAGAGAGAGAGAGAGAGAGAGAGAGAGAGAGAGATGAAACGTCACGGGGAAGTGCCGGTGGTGGAAACGTCCCCCTCGTAGGAGCTCGGGGAGAAGTGACCGATCCCGAAAACGGGGTGGGGGGGGGTCAGAATGTTGAAAGGTGAATTGTCCTGACTCGCCAAAGATCGTGACGGTCCGTGTAGGCGTGTGTAACGTTTTGACCCCCACAGTTTGAATGTTGCGAGCGGCTCTCCGCCCCCCCCCCCGCCCCGCCCCCGCCCCCTCCTCCCCTCCCCCTCCCCCGTCACGGGGACGATTGGAACGTGGCCTGTCTTCGGTATCGGTTTCGGCCGGCACCGTCATTTCACAATCCTGCACTACCCCGCCAGACGCGAGCACTGGGGACCGTGCGTGTGTGTAGACGTCACCTGTCTGGCTCGTGGGCTTCTTCTGTCTGGGAGAGACCCTCCCCTCCCTCCGCTGGAAAAAGATGGAATGAAAAGGGGGAAGAAAAAGGAGACGATGCTCCCGCGGTCGCGGTCGTCCTCTGAATACGTGCCCGGTTGCCGTGTTGCGGTCGACGGCCCCCCCCAGATTCTTCTGAGTCTTCCCGGGAGCCCGGGAGCCGCTCGGGGGAGCGCCGGGAGGCCTGAGCGCCCCGGGCGTGGTTTCACTCACGTCCGAGGCGCCGGGCCTCGGCCCCGGAGTGGCGCGGGGGCGGTCTGTTTCCCGTTCCTGCCGACGCCCGGCCGGGGTGGGGGGATTTATTATTACTTACGGTGATGACGACGACGACGACGACGTATTCCACCCCCCACCCCACCCCCCACCCCGATTCCCGGTCAAACAGATCCGGGAAGGGGGGGGCGTTGGGGGGAGTGAAAAGGGGAAGGGGTGAATGAGTACAGATTGGTCGTGGCACGGTAGTCACGGGGCTGTGAGGTACGGCGTAAGGAATGTAGTCGACCCTATGGCGATCACCGTGGACGGTGTCACACGGGGACCGGATCGTGTGGTCGGGGCGATGGTGCGGGGACGGCGTTGGGGGCAGGGTGCCGAAGGGGAAGGGATAAAGAAATAGCCACGGGCGTGTCGAGCAGAGGGAACACGACCGAGGATGTGGTCGTGACCGTGTACGTGGTGCCGGGTGGGTACCGGTCCGGGGGATCGCTTCCTGCACTGTCTAGATGTCTAACCGCTGTGCGGTACACCTGAAGCTGATATGGAATGGTATTGACCGTGGACTGTCATTGAGACATTAAAAGGGGGCGGGGGAGACATAGAGAAGAGGGAGAGGTCCGAAGTTCCAGATAGGAAACAGATGCCGTAAATCGCCGTGTATAATGCGCACCGTTTGGCCCGAGTGTCTGAGGGGAAGATGAGGATGCGCGTTCTACGCGGCTCGGGCCGATTCCGTACGTGGTTGAGTATTTTTTCATTCTTTTATTGACGCTTCTGAGTTAAAAGCGTGATCCTAGACGTCGATCACGATATCCGCATGACCGATAAGTCAATACCCTGGCGTGGGATCATCGGTTTTGTGGAACTCGGGAGGAACTGGCAGCGGCCAAGAGTTCTTGGCCTTCAAGGGTGCGTAAAAGGCCTTGAGGGTGTGACCGGTACGTGAAACGTCTCGAACCTCGCACCTGTTCTTGCGTTCTGTAATTACTCGTTACGTAAAATTTCTCATACTGGAACGCGTCAAAGACTGGACGCTAGAATTCCCTTGTGATGCAGAAGATGGGTACCGAAACGTAAAGACACACGGGGGGGGGGGAGGGGATTAAAAGGAAACGTCCTCCCCCCCCCCTCGAAAGATTGGGCCAAAGACGTGGGTGCGCGGTCTACCGGGGGGGGGGGGGGGCGTTATACAGTGCAAAATACGGTACTCCAGGAGGTGGGTCCCCGTGGACTGGCTACCACGTGTGTCCGAGACGAATACGGCGTCGCACGTGAGCTGTCTTTCGATCAAGATCTCGCGCAAAAGGAAGAAAACGAAACCAAACCCAAGATTCCCCCCTCCCCCGCCCGCCCCGGGTCCCCCTTGAGCGGCCGGGGTCGCGTCGTGGCGGCCGGGAGCTCGGTGGCCGAAGCCGGCCCGCTCCGGGCCCGGAGAGGCCATCCGAGGTGGGCCGGGACGAGGTCCGGCGACCGTGCCGGCGGCGGGGCGCCCTCGCCGGCTCGCGATCCGGATCCGTCCCGCTGACGTTCGCTCCGGTTGTCGGGCGCCACCTGGCGGCCGCTTTTATATCGTCCCTTCCCTCCGGAGCTCCGGCGACCGCGCCAAGGGGAGGGATCTGGCCGCTGTGCCCGGGGAGGCGTCGCGGGCGGCCGGCGTCACCGGCGGAATCGTCCCGGTGGTGCCGTGGAGACGGCGCGTCGCCCGTTCGCCGGAGATTGGAGGTGCAGGTTTCTGAGGGAGTGACCGCCGCCCGTCCCCCGGGCTGCCCGGTCGCGTCGACCGGCGCTCGCCCGTGCCCCTCCGCTCGCGGAGGAACGCTGAGAGGGCGGGACGCGCCCGCGCGCCGGCCCGCCCGCCCGGCCCGCGGCCGGGCCTGCCCGGCGTCGGCCCTTCCGTGTCGATCGCACTTTGTTTTCTCTCCCCCGCGTCCCGCTCCGGAGGCTGCCCGCCGACCCGGGGCCGCGCGGGATGGCCCGGCCAGGGCCCCGCGGGCCCGTCCGCGGTCCTTCCCGCGGGCCTGTCGTCGGACGCCCCTCCGCGGGAATTTTCACCCAAGTCCCGATCGGGAGACGTTGACCGTACGCCGCCCGCGCGTGTGGCCGGGGAGGGAGTCCCCGGCCCGCGTGCGTGCTCGCGGGGGACGGTGTCGCCGGACGCGACTCTCCGGAGTCCCGTTCCGGCGGCGGGGACCGGGGCCGGGCCCTGCGGGGAGGCACGTGGAGGGCGAGGTGGACCGGGACGGGGGGCACGCGCGGGTCCCGGTCGGTCCGACTCGACTTTTCCTCCCCCGTTTTCCCGTCCCCAGAGACCGGGCGGCCGGGCGGCCGGGCCGGTGGGGGTGGGCCGTCGGAGGCCCGTTCGTCGGAGGCGCCTCGGTGGTACGTTTCCCCTCACGCCCCCTCCCCGAGTCCCAGTTCGGAGGCGCGGTGGTTCGTGGCGGCCCCTGCCCGCGCCTGCGACCGTTGCGGTGGGGAGTATCTCGTCTCCTCGCCCTCCTCGCCTGTCTTCGGGGCTCCCCTGCTTCGGGGGTCGACCAGGTGGCCCAGCCGCTCCTCCCGCTAGCGGGGATGGGGTGGTGACCGGGGTCCGGTGGCCCGAGACCCGTTCCGAGGAGGCCGCTGAGGTCCGTGGATAGGCGCCGCCGACGGGCGCGGTGATTTTTTTCGCCAGAGATCGACATTTTGTGCCACCGGAGAGGTGTGGACACGCAGTCCTCTGGCGAACGGTCCCCGACGGGGGCCGGGCTCCTCGGCGCGAGCGCGTGGGGTGCCCCCCCGCGGGGCGCTCGCCCGCCGCCCGGTGCCCGGGCCCTCCCGTCTCTGGTTCGTGAGCCGCCCGCTTGGGCCTGCGCGCCGGCTCGCGCGTAATCCAGGCGTTCCCGGAGGACCCGCGGTCGACACGAAGCCCTCCGGTCTCTGGTACCCGAGGGTGGCGGGGGGTGGCAGGCGTTGCGGGGTTGTCTCGCCGCGCGCGCCCCCCTCGCCGTGCATTCACACGGGCGCGGTCCGGGTGCCTAGGTGCCCCGTTCTGCGGCTGGCAGGCGCTGCCTCCTCGCGGGGCCCTCGCCGCCAGCCGAGCCCTGCGGGAAGTGGGGTGTGCGGCGAGGCTGAAGCAGGCTCCTCTGATCGTTGTCCTCGCTGCGCTACCTTCCCCCGTGGCCTCTTTGCCCGTTGTGTTCTCCGATCGATGTGGTGACGTCGCGCTCTCCCGGGCCGGGCCTAAGCCGCGCC
>NW_028290710.1:1721463-1761463 GCF_057876585.1 Rhinolophus sinicus
CGTCCCCCCGTCCCCCGTCCCCCGTCTCCCCGTCCCCCCGTCCCCCGTCCCCCGTCTCCCGTCCCCCGTCCCCCGTCTCCCCGTCTCCCCGTCCCCCGTCTCCCCGTCCCCCCGTCCCCCGTCTCCCCGTCCCCCGTCTCCCCGTCCCCCGTCCCCCGTCCCCCGTCTCCCCGTCCCCCCGTCCCCCGTCCCCCCGTCCCCCGTCCCCCGTCTCCCCGTCCCCCCGTCCCCCGTCCCCCGTCTCCCGTCCCCCGTCCCCCGTCCCCCGTCTCCCCGTCTCCCCGTCCCCCGTCTCCCCGTCCCCCGTCTCCCCGTCCCCCCGTCCCCCGTCTCCCCGTCTCCCGTCCCCCGTCCCCCGTCCCCCGTCTCCCCGTCTCCCCGTCCCCCGTCTCCCGTCCCCCGTCCCCCGTCCCCCGTCTCCCCGTCTCCCCGTCCCCCGTCTCCCCGTCCCCCGTCTCCCCGTCCCCCCGTCCCCCGTCTCCGCGTCCCCCCGTCCGCCCGTCCCCCGTCCCCCGTCTCCCCGTCTCCCCGTCCCCCGTCTCCCCGTCCCCCCGTCCCCCGTCCCCCGTCCCCCGTCTCCCCGTCCCCCCGTCCCCCCGTCCCCCGTCCCCCGTCTCCCCGTCTCCCCGTCCCCCGTCTCCCCGTCCCCCGTCTCCCCGTCCCCCCGTCCCCCGTCTCCCCGTCCCCCCGTCCCCCCGTCCCCCGTCCCCCGTCTCCCCGTCTCCCCGTCCCCCGTCTCCCCGTCCCCCCGTCCCCCGTCCCCCGTCCCCCGTCTCCCCGTCCCCCCGTCCCCCGTCCCCCGTCCCCCGTCTCCCCGTCCCCCCGTCCCCCGTCTCCCCGTCCCCCGTCCCCCGTCCCCCGTCTCCCCGTCCCCCCGTCCCCCGTCCCCCGTCTCCCCGTCCCCCCGTCCCCCGTCCCCCGTCTCCCCGTCCCCCCGTCCCCCGTCCCCCGTCTCCCGTCCCCCGTCCCCCGTCCCCCGTCTCCCCGTCTCCCCGTCCCCCGTCTCCCCGTCCCCCGTCTCCCCGTCCCCCCGTCCCCCGTCTCCCCGTCCCCCCGTCCCCCCGTCCCCCGTCCCCCGTCTCCCCGTCTCCCCGTCCCCCGTCTCCCCGTCCCCCGTCTCCCCGTCCCCCCGTCCCCCGTCTCCCCGTCCCCCCGTCCCCCCGTCCCCCGTCCCCCGTCTCCCCGTCTCCCCGTCCCCCGTCTCCCCGTCCCCCCGTCCCCCGTCCCCCGTCCCCCGTCTCCCCGTCCCCCCGTCCCCCCGTCCCCCGTCCCCCGTCTCCCCGTCTCCCCGTCCCCCGTCTCCCCGTCCCCCGTCTCCCCGTCCCCCCGTCCCCCGTCTCCCCGTCCCCCCGTCCCCCCGTCCCCCGTCCCCCGTCTCCCCGTCTCCCCGTCCCCCGTCTCCCCGTCCCCCCGTCCCCCGTCCCCCGTCCCCCGTCTCCCCGTCCCCCCGTCCCCCCGTCCCCCGTCCCCCGTCTCCCCGTCTCCCCGTCCCCCGTCTCCCCGTCCCCCGTCTCCCCGTCCCCCCCGTCCCCCGTCTCCCCGTCCCCCCGTCCCCCGTCCCCCGTCTCCCCGTCCCCCGTCTCCCCGTCCCCCCGTCCCCCGTCCCCCGTCTCCCCGTCCCCCGTCCCCCGTCCCCCGTCTCCCCGTCCCCCCGTCCCCCGTCCCCCGTCTCCCCGTCCCCCCGTCCCCCCGTCCCCCGTCCCCCGTCTCCCCGTCCCCCGTCTCCCCGTCCCCCCGTCCCCCGTCCCCCGTCTCCCCGTCCCCCCGTCCCCCGTCCCCCGTCTCCCGTCCCCCGTCCCCCGTCCCCCGTCTCCCCGTCTCCCCGTCCCCCGTCTCCCCGTCCCCCGTCTCCCCGTCCCCCCGTCCCCCGTCTCCCCGTCTCCCGTCCCCCGTCCCCCGTCCCCCGTCTCCCCGTCTCCCCGTCCCCCGTCTCCCGTCCCCCGTCCCCCGTCCCCCGTCTCCCCGTCTCCCCGTCCCCCGTCTCCCCGTCCCCCGTCTCCCCGTCCCCCCGTCCCCCGTCTCCGCGTCCCCCCGTCCGCCCGTCCCCCGTCCCCCGTCTCCCCGTCTCCCCGTCCCCCGTCTCCCCGTCCCCCCGTCCCCCGTCCCCCGTCCCCCGTCTCCCCGTCCCCCCGTCCCCCCGTCCCCCGTCCCCCGTCTCCCCGTCTCCCCGTCCCCCGTCTCCCCGTCCCCCGTCTCCCCGTCCCCCCGTCCCCCGTCTCCCCGTCCCCCCGTCCCCCCGTCCCCCGTCCCCCGTCTCCCCGTCTCCCCGTCCCCCGTCTCCCCGTCCCCCCGTCCCCCGTCCCCCGTCCCCCGTCTCCCCGTCCCCCCGTCCCCCGTCCCCCGTCCCCCGTCTCCCCGTCCCCCCGTCCCCCGTCTCCCCGTCCCCCGTCCCCCGTCCCCCGTCTCCCCGTCCCCCCGTCCCCCGTCCCCCGTCTCCCCGTCCCCCCGTCCCCCGTCCCCCGTCTCCCCGTCCCCCCGTCCCCCGTCCCCCGTCTCCCGTCCCCCGTCCCCCGTCCCCCGTCTCCCCGTCTCCCCGTCCCCCGTCTCCCCGTCCCCCGTCTCCCCGTCCCCCCGTCCCCCGTCTCCCCGTCCCCCCGTCCCCCCGTCCCCCGTCCCCCGTCTCCCCGTCTCCCCGTCCCCCGTCTCCCCGTCCCCCGTCTCCCCGTCCCCCCGTCCCCCGTCTCCCCGTCCCCCCGTCCCCCCGTCCCCCGTCCCCCGTCTCCCCGTCTCCCCGTCCCCCGTCTCCCCGTCCCCCCGTCCCCCGTCCCCCGTCCCCCGTCTCCCCGTCCCCCCGTCCCCCCGTCCCCCGTCCCCCGTCTCCCCGTCTCCCCGTCCCCCGTCTCCCCGTCCCCCGTCTCCCCGTCCCCCCGTCCCCCGTCTCCCCGTCCCCCCGTCCCCCCGTCCCCCGTCCCCCGTCTCCCCGTCTCCCCGTCCCCCGTCTCCCCGTCCCCCCGTCCCCCGTCCCCCGTCCCCCGTCTCCCCGTCCCCCCGTCCCCCCGTCCCCCGTCCCCCGTCTCCCCGTCTCCCCGTCCCCCGTCTCCCCGTCCCCCGTCTCCCCGTCCCCCCGTCCCCCGTCTCCCCGTCCCCCCGTCCCCCGTCCCCCGTCTCCCCGTCCCCCGTCTCCCCGTCCCCCCGTCCCCCGTCCCCCGTCTCCCCGTCCCCCGTCCCCCGTCCCCCGTCTCCCCGTCCCCCCGTCCCCCGTCCCCCGTCTCCCCGTCCCCCCGTCCCCCGTCCCCCGTCCCCCGTCTCCCCGTCCCCCGTCTCCCCGTCCCCCCGTCCCCCGTCCCCCGTCTCCCCGTCCCCCCGTCCCCCGTCCCCCGTCTCCCGTCCCCCGTCCCCCGTCTCCCCGTCTCCCCGTCCCCCGTCTCCCCGTCCCCCCGTCCCCCGTCCCCCGTCTCCCGTCCCCCGTCCCCCGTCCCCCGTCTCCCCGTCTCCCGTCCCCCGTCCCCCGTCCCCCGTCTCCCCGTCTCCCCGTCCCCCGTCTCCCCGTCCCCCGTCTCCCCGTCCCCCCGTCCCCCGTCTCCCCGTCCCCCCGTCCCCCCGTCCCCCGTCCCCCGTCTCCCCGTCCCCCCGTCCCCCCGTCCCCCGTCCCCCGTCTCCCCGTCTCCCCGTCCCCCCGTCCCCCGTCCCCCGTCTCCCCGTCCCCCCGTCCCCCGTCCCCCGTCTCCCGTCCCCCGTCCCCCGTCCCCCGTCTCCCCGTCTCCCCGTCCCCCGTCTCCCCGTCCCCCGTCTCCCCGTCCCCCCGTCCCCCGTCTCCCCGTCCCCCCGTCCCCCCGTCCCCCGTCCCCCGTCTCCCCGTCCCCCCGTCCCCCCGTCCCCCGTCCCCCGTCTCCCCGTCTCCCCGTCCCCCGTCTCCCCGTCCCCCCGTCCCCCGTCCCCCGTCCCCCGTCCCCCGTCTCCCCGTCCCCCCGTCCCCCGTCCCCCGTCTCCCCGTCCCCCCGTCCCCCGTCTCCCCGTCCCCCGTCCCCCGTCCCCCGTCTCCCCGTCTCCCCGTCCCCCCGTCCCCCGTCTCCCCGTCCCCCCGTCCCCCCGTCCCCCGTCCCCCGTCCCCCGGTCCCCCCGGTCCCCTCGTTCCCTCGGTCCTTCTCCCTCCGACCTCCGCGCGGGTCGACCAGATGTCTTTGTCTATCGCCTTCTCCCTCTGTCCGGCACGGTCCCCCGGGCTCGCCGACGCCCGTGCCCATGCCCTCTCTCCCTCGGTCCCCCTCCCTCCGACCTCCGCGCGGGTCGACCAGATGTCTTTCTCTACCGCCCTCGCCCTCTGTCCGGCCCCGGCCCCCTCCTCACCCTCTGTCCCTCGCCCTCTGACCTCCGCGCGGGTCGACCAGATATCTCTCTCTCTCGCCCTCGCCCTGTCCCTGTGTTCCCTTGTCTCTCTCCCCCTTGTGGCCCTCGCGTTCTCCGTCCCTGCAGCCGGCCCGCGTTCCCGACCCCCGCGCCGGTCGACCAGAGCTCTCTTCCGTCCCCGTACCCCTTTCCGTCCACCCGTCGTTCCCTTCGCCCTCGCCCTCGCCCTCGCCCTCGCCCTCGCCCTCGCCCTCGCCCTCGCCCTCGCCCTCGCCCTCGCCCTCGCCCTCTCCACCTCCTCCCGTCCGCATGGACGTGATCTTTCCCTGGGTTTTTTCTTTTCACCCACCCCACGCCCGCGTCACTGCTTTTTTTTAATTTTTTTAATTTTTTTTTTGCTTTTCCATACACAGCCTGGGACACGATAAATATGTACCTGTCTGCCTGTGAAACTTAAACCCCGCCACGCTCACGTTTTTTTCTTTCGTGCTGCTGCTGCTGCTGCTGCTGCTGCTGCTGCTGCTGCTGCTGCTGCTGGTGGTGGTGGTGGTGGTGGTGGTGGTTTTTTTAAACATTTTTCTTTAACATTTTTTTTTAAGACATATTTAAAATTAGCTTCAGGTACACGAATCAATATAATACACATTTACCATCTGTATCCCTCACACAGTGACAACCCCGCTGACAACCCCGCTCCTCCCACGCTCACCGTTTTTATGACTCGTCTACATTTGACGGCGGCGGCGTCGACCCCGAAACCGAGCGACCCGAGTGAAATGTCGCCGTCCTCTCGCAAAGGGTGCGCGACGGATGGACTCCCGATGATGATGAGGGCGGAGGGACGTGTTTCCGTCCGTGGAAATGGCTGAATCCGCACCGGAGTCGCTGGGACCGGGCGGGCGCCTCGGGGATGAGACGATCTCCCGGGCCGCCCTGGAGGCCTCAACCGGCGAAGGTGGAGCGCGGGGTAGGCCGTCCGTCGACGCGCGGCAAACGTCCCCGTCTCAGGGGCGTTCGGAGAGAAAAGTTTCCAAGGCCGGGTCGCTTCCGCTACGGGGGCATCCCCCGCCCGCTGCGCCCCGGCCCTGAAACGCGGGTCCCGCGCCGCATCGGGACGAGGCCGAACTCCCCTGTCGGTCGGTCGGTCGGTCGGTCGGTCGGTCGTCCCGTCCGTCCCGGAGATCACTGATCCGTCGTCCTGCCCTGCGACCGTGGTGCTGGGAGTCGGGCGCCAGCCGACTTGGGGGCCGGGCGATCTTTTTCTGGCCTCCCTCCCGGTGAGGTCGACCGAGAGGAGCGGGGCCGAGGTGGGTGGGTGGGTGTGGGGGCGGGGCCGAGGTGGGTGTGGGGGCGGGGCCGGGGCCGCGCATGGCCGGAAGAAGGGCGTGGGGCGCGGGAGAGGGGTGGCGGGAGGCGGGTGTGCGCAGCCTGCGCGCGTCCGGGAGCGGGGCGCGGTTTACAGGGAGGTGTGGATGGTACTCGGAACAGCGGTGACTGACAATCGTTAGCACGAAATACGCCATCGTTTATGGATCACACCGAGAAGGGCCTACGTGTACCTATGTGATGAACTATCCCCGTGACCGTCGTTCGCCGTTGTCCGCACCACACGGAAAGTCTTCCCTCTGGCCACGAAGGGTGTTTATTTCTCCGGTGGACCGAAGAGAACGACAGAGGGGCTCTCCGCCCGAAAGCCCGAAGCGCGCCCCTGGGACGACCGGCCCCGGAAAGCGAGGGTCTGGACCGAACTGGCAGCCTCGCTCGTTTTTTGTTTGTTTGTTCGATTGTTCTTTTCCTCGTTTTCTTTTTTCCCACCTCCCCGCCTCCCCCCACAACAGACGACGCCCCACCCCGTTGCCGCGCCCTCCCCACCCCCCCCCCCCCCCCGACTAGAGTTCCTGAGCGACGGGGGAGTGACAGAAAACATTCCTCTCCCCCCCGCCCCCCATCGAATACGTAGAACGCCCCTCTTCTAGTCAGCCGTCCCTCCTCCAGCTTCCCCGGCCCCCGGCAACTACTTCTATTTTGAACGGAAATCCCCACCCACCCCCAAACCCGCACCCCCACTCTGGGCACCAGAAAGCTTTCTCGTTCCTCCACCACCACCACCACCGCCACCACACACTTCGATTTGAGTCTGTCCTATGCGGGGGGGCGGGGCGGGGCGGGGCGGGGGGGGGGGAGATGTGTCCTACACGACTAGGTTGAGAAACAACGGCTTGAATCCGAGTGAGTGAGTGTGTGTGTGTGTGTGTGTGTGTGTGTGTGTGTGTGTGTGTGCCGAAGAAGGCGGTGGGGAAAGACAAAAACAAATAACTTTTCAGAACAATACCCATGGCCAGTGTCATTAACTGACTAGCTCCTCCTTAGCCGTCTCTGCTCTCTCCTCCCTCCCTCCCTCCCTCCCTCCCTCCCTCCCTCCCTCCCTCCCTCCCGTCCCCGAACCCCACCACCGAAGAAGTGAGTGAATGGAGAAGTAAGGCGACTCAAAAGTCACACCTGATTCAAAGTGTCGATGCTGTGAAGGGCTTTTAGATGCTAGAGCTCGCCCCGCCTGCCTCGCCTTTGGAACGGCAGCGCCTACGCCTACTGTCACGGAGGAATGACCTTCATTCGCCCCGACGGGAAGAAAATATTCCCTTTGGCCGAACCCTGGCTTTTCACACTGCAGATGACCCCCTGTGACAGGCGCAGGGAGCAGCTCCCTGACTCCGATTCGGGGAGACGGTGCTTTGGTGTGTGTGCGCGCGTGCGTGCGCGCGCGCGGCGGCCCAAGGGTGGTAAAACCAGACACCGCCTATCATTCATTGATCGTTTTAACCGTTTCTGAGTGTACGGTTCGCTGGCATGGGGTCCCTTCACGTCCTTGTGGAGGACACACGAAGGGGCCGCAGACTAAACCTGAAAAGCCCGGGGCGGGGGTGGGGGAGGGGACGGCGGCCTGTCAGCCTCTACGGAATCGGAGGGCCGAGATGAACCGCACGGGACGGTCCGAACGTGAAACCTCCTGACTGAAAGAGGGTGGGTCGTGGCTGGCCGGCCGTCAAACCTTTGGCCTGTGGCTTCCTTGACAGAGGTCGATCTGTACCCGAAGGGAGCCTGCCCGTCTATTGTCTTTTGGAGACGACGTACATACACACGCCCTTGGAATGTCAGAGTCATCCTTTTTCCGGATGCCCTCGGGGCGCGACCCGACGCACCCGGACCCGGGAGGCCTGGGAACCTCTCCTTGCGATCTCGTTTCCCCGAACACCATCTCCGTGCCCGGTGGTACGCGTTCGGGATTCCCTGTCGCGTGTTCGCGCGTCTAAAAGAAGTACGTGTCTCTCTGTTTTGCTTTTTATCATCCGTTCCCCGAGATCTCCCCGCGGGTGGACCTCACGTGACCCTCCTTCCGTTCCCCCGCCCCGCCCCCGTTGATCGCGATGGAGAAAAGGAAGCCGAGGAGGGAAGGGACTGCCGTTCCCCGGAGCGCTTTCCGAATCCGTTGAGGTTTTCCTTCCCGGCCTTCACGGTCACTTTGGCTCAAAGAATCACCGTGGCTCACGGAAACTCGTGAACGTTCGGAAGTCCGGTCTCCTGAACTCTGTTAGTTAGCTTTTGATGATTGATTGATTCATTCATTCATTCATTCATTCATTCATTCATTCATTCTTTTTTTTTTTTTTTTTTTTTTTTTTTTTCATTTCGGTGTTATAGTTTATTTAGCCCAGTGTAACCAAATTATTATCATGTGGACATAAAATCATATTTGAAGTTATTCGCGAGGTTATCTTGCACTCTTCTCTTAACGCTAAACCTTCAGAACGCAGTCTGTCCGTTACCACTACAGCCCATCTCCTTTCGGTCTAGGCACACTTCAAGGGCTCCACAACCTCGTGTGGCCGGTAGCTGCTGTGCTGGACAGAGCTGATCTAACCAACTGCGTCACGGCTCTAAGAATCTTGGAAAGGTACTTTCCTTTGGCTGCTCTTTTCACGTGTTCTTCCTTGAAGGCGGACCGCTGGCTTTTACATCTCTCGGGATACCCTACCTGACCGGCACTGGATACCGTGAATGCGTGACTATCTAATTTACTTCCGTGCCCCTTAAATCCCCCCACCCAAACGCGTATTTAAGCCTGAACGCCCAAGACTCCAATGCGATCTCTTTGATATCTTAAAGTGAGCTGCTGAAACCATTCGGGAAGCTATACAGCTTTAGTTGGCCGGTCGTTTCCACATCACCTCGGTGCTGCTGCAGGAGTTCACTGAAAGCCAAGACCGCAAACTTTGTCATCCTTTGACTTCAAAAAGTCAATGTGTCGCTGAGCGCCTGCGGCCGGCCCGAGCCGAGTTGCTCGGTAACGTTTGGGACAGACGCCCAGACGCCACCGTGCAGTAAACCGGGCCCTTTTCCCTCGAGCAGGAGGAAGTGGGGACCCGTGGCGGAGCGGGAAGGGAGGGGTTCCTTCCCAGCCCCGGTCCTGCTGTCATGCACACCCACGAGTCAAGGGGGCTTGGTCTCCTTTATGGCACCCGCCTGCGGTAAGCACGGTGGGCCTCTGCCCCAGCACCTCCACCCATGTCACCTTCAGCCCGGGCTTCCCTTCGTACCTCAAGGAACCTCCCGGGGTACAAGTCTGAGCGCTGTTCTTTGAGGAGCTCGAGAGGTCCCCGAAGATGAACTGGCCTCCTCCCCTTCCAACTTAACCTCAGCTCTCAGCTCCCAGCTCCCAACCTCCAGGACTCTTCTGTCAGCACGAGGGCCTCGCTATCAAAATCATCAACTCTCGGCCTCACCTCTTCTTTCTCTGGGCAGGGCTGTGCTTGTGAGGCCTTCCAGGATCTCCTTCCTTCCTTCCTTCCTTCCTTCCTTCCTTCCTTCCTTCCTTCCTTCCTTCCTGTCCTCCCTCCCTGTCCTCCCTCCCTGTCCTCCCTCCCTGTCCTCCCTCCCTCCTTGTCGGAGCCTGCCGACGAGACGAACGGTTCCTGAAGTGGGGAGTGAGGATTGAGAAAAAATTGGACAAGAGACAAAGATGGGATCGGGAGGGCGAGCAGTTCTGACTAGACTGCTGCCCCTACTTTATTTTTCAGCTTTCTTTTATACACACAGAAACAAGAAGGTTACATAAAGCGGCTGAGGCAGCAAGTACAGATTAGTTATGTTTTCTCAAAGTTTGGCCCTGACTGTTCTTAGACCTTTAGATATTTTCCCATTCCCAGGGTAGCAGGTGTCTGTTTGTTCTTTATGCTTATCGGAGTTCCCCTTAGCGATCCTCCCAAATTCTGCTTGAAGTTACATTTTCTTAACCCTTAATGCTCCGGCTCCCTACATATCCCCCTTTTTTATTTTTATTTTTTGAGATCGTGTCTGGCTTAGGTAGTCAGTACAGACATTCTCACTTACCCGTCATTGGATATCGATCATCAAAGCGATCGACTCCTGTCTTAGGTTGTAAAAACGCTTACTGATCATTACCCGTCATTGGCTACCGATCTCCTTTGGGGTTAGACAGGGGCAGTGGCTTTTGGTTTATTAGCCATGTGGAGCCTTATTTTGTGAATTTCTCCATAAATATCTGTGACTGTCCCCATCACAGCTTTTGCGATGCAGGGGAGGAAACACAGTATCAGGAGGATCACAACAAGTGGAATTACAAGGGGGGGCCATAATTTGAAGCATTGAAGAGTATGATGGAAATACATTGTGAAAACTAGAGACAAGTTTGTTGAGAGTATCAGCTATACCTGTATTTAAAGGAGAGGCCTCTTGCAGTGTCAAGACCTCTTTATGAAACTGGATAAGATCAAGAGTAACATTTTTTCTTACACGGTCTGTGAGACTCATACCTCATAGCAGAAAAATGTTTATTCCACTCACCCTTTGTCTGTTAACAGCCGAAGCATAAAGTCCCATGATGTCTTACCTTCTCAGGGTCAAGTCACTCATATTGTAACAGCTCTGTTGAGATAAGTGGAGAGAACTGATCTTCATTGCCCTCATGACTTCTCTCACAATCAGGTGAGAGAGGAAAGCCAGAGACAGCAGTGGCTTTTGCCAGGCAGGGGGAAGGGGAGGAAAGGCTCCTTTTTGGGTCTTCTAAGGCAGCTCATTGGGGGTCCCCACTCGGTTCCGCCTGGCTTAGGTTGTATCTCCCGTGAGATATCTTACCCGTCTTTGGCTGCGAACCATCTTTTGGGGACCAGACAGAGAGACATGAGGTGTAAACACAAGGATGGAACAGAGTCCCAGAAAGGCACAGTCTTACAGACTCTTCTTTCCTTAAGGAAAGACATGGGGGGGACAGTCGGCTAGGCTGTTGTGTGACTACATCTCCCCCTTTTTTGTTTTTGAAGCATGAGAAACACAGAACGTGCAGTTGTTTCATTTACAGCCCGTTGGAGGGCTATTTGTCCACATCTGAGGACTATGTAAAACAAACAGAACAATAAACAGAATAGCAATATCCCCAGCAAACCCTCTACCCAAAGTCTTTATCCATTTAACAGGGTCTGAAGTGGAAAGTCCTTCTGCAGCTGCGGAAAGTGAGCTTTCCCACACCCTAGGGGCGTGGATGGGTATCTATAGATGTCTCTTTTTCTGTGGGCTGTCGTTCACGGTATGGTTTAACACCGACCAGGAATTCACAAAGGTTTTTTTTTCCGGACCTGGAGAAATACAAGCAAAGCCTCTTCCCCGTGTTATCTCGCGGGGAGAAGTAGGATCAGCTTTCCCACGTAATATTTTAAACAAAGGTTGTAATTCACCGGTTGTCAACTGCAACTGAGGTCTAATCCAGTTAATGTCTCCCAGTAGCTTTTGGAAATCATTTAACGTTTTTAAACAATCTCGCCGGATTTGTATTTTTTGAGGCACAATGGCCTGAGGCATTAAACAATATCCCAGATAAGAGTAAGGAGGCACTTGCTGAATTTTTTTTGGGGGGGGGCTATAACTAGCCCATAATTGTGGAGCTTTTTTGTAAATGAGCAAAAGCAGCAAGCAACTTTGGTTCACAAGAGTGGGCAAGAAGTATGTCATCCGTGTAGTGGATGATGTAAATATCTGAAAATGTCCTTTGGGTAGGTTCTATTGCAGCTGATACAAATTTTTGACACAATGTAGGGCTACTAGCCATTCTCTGAGGTAGCACTAGCCAATGATATCTCTTAAAAGGTTTTTGTAAATTAACAGAAGGAACACTGAAAGCAAATCTAGGGCAGTCATCAGGATTTAAAGGTATAGTATAAAAACAATCTTTTCAGTCCAAAACAATTTTATATGTGTTTTTTGGTGTGGCTGCAGGACAGGGCAAGCCTGTCTGTAAGGCTCCCATTAATTTCATGGTTTTATTAACTTTTTGTAAATCTTGTCATAATCTCTATCTACCAGATTTTTTCTTAATAACAAAAATGGGAGAATTCCAGGGAGAATTGGAGGAAGCAATGTGTCCCTTTTTAACTTGCTCCTGTACTAGCAGCTTGGCGGCTTGAATCTTTTTCTGTTGATAGGGGCCTCGGGCAGTGGATCTAGCCCTGCAACTACACTTGGAGGAGAGCTTCATTGTAACCTAGGCTTCTATTCTGATTGAGCTTCTAATAAAGGCCCAGTCTGTCGAGCCTGAACTAACTGCATTTGAACAGAGAGGGAAGTGAGTGCAGCTTGTAATCTTTGCACCTCTGCTTCCAAGGGGGATCCAGTTTGGGTTGGTCATTTTTAGAGTATCTGATTCCTTTATGTCTAGGATCGATCACATCCCTAACCAAATTCCATAAGGAAAAAGTGTCTACTGGTACTTCAGAGGGTCCATGAGCATCATAATATCCCTGCAAATGCTCTCTTACCTTTTCCCAAGTTTCTAAGTTTAAAGTCCCTTCTTCTGGGAACCAGGGACATATTTGTACTACAAACTCTAAGAATCGAAGCAACGTGCTTCACTGGTTTTAATTCCTCTAGTTTTTAGCATGCTCCTTAATATGTGGGTAAACAGCCTTTTACTGTTCCCCTGTCCCATTTTATTTTACTCCCGACTATGGTATCTCACCGCTTTCGCCAACCTTATTTGACGCGTCTCATTTGCAAGCGGTGTCCTTCACTGATTCCCCAGTATTCGGGTCCCTGTTCGGGCGCCACTTGTCGGAGCCTGCCGACGAGACGAACGGTCCCTGAAGTGGGGAGTGAGGATTGAGAAAAAAATAGACAAGAGACAAAGATGGGATCGGGAGGGCGAGCAGTTCTAATTAGACTGCAGCGCCTACTTTATTTTTCAGCTTTCTTTTATACACACAGAAACAAGAAGGTTACATAAAGCGGCTGAGGCAGCAAGTACAGATTAGTTATGTTTTCTCAAAGTTTGGCCCTGACTGTTCTTAGACCTTTAGATATTTTCCCATTCCCAGGGTAGCAGGTGTCTGTTTGTTCTTTATGCTTATCGGAGTTCCCCTTAGCGATCCTCCCAAACTCTGCTTGAAGTTACATTTTCTTAACCCTTAATGCTCCGGCTCCCTACACCTCCTTCCTGGATAATTGCCACCCTGCAGACATGTTTCTACCTTGGTTCTGACTCACACTCATTACGTTGCAGTGTGAACTCTGCCTCGGTCATCTGCTGCCTGGATCACTGAAAACAATCCAGATCTCTTCCCATCCGGACAACTGCTACCACCTCTCCGAAATTAGCTATTAGGAGTGTAAGGCTTTCTTGTCCCACCCATCCATCCAAACACAACATGGGTGAAAGGAGAAGTCCAGCACGCCCAGTCACTCACTCATGCATTCTAAACTGCCCTCGGGGGGCTTCCTGATGTAGAAAAGCTGACGGACAAGTTCACGAGCACTTAGTGATGCAACGAGATAAATGCCAAGTTGGGAGACAGCTTCACTGACTTCTGCTGTCCGACGTTGGCAGTAAGGAGGATGGCAAAATTTGAGGTTCTTCACTTCTTGACGCAGCAGTTATGGATCGGACAATAAACAAGAGAAATAAGTAAAACGTCACAGGACGTCGGATAGCGATGAGTGCCAAGGAGAGAATACATTGTAGAAGGGGGACATGAATGCATTCTATGAAAGTACGTTCTCAAAGGAACAGTCAGGAAGGTATCTGTCACGATATTAATCGGGAAATACAGTTCGAACGCACAGAACCTGCCTGCAGAAATGCGGCTCATCTTGGCGGGAGCAAACAGGCTGGGATGTGGCTCAGATAGCATTCTGTAAAGTGGGCTTCCATTTCCTCATCTGTGAAATGGGGGGTGGGGAGGGAGGGAGGGAGGGAGCGAGCTCCCACTTAATAAACAGTTCAGCTATTCTAAGAAGCAGGTACTGAGAGACGATTGGGTGTGCAAGAGCACGTTCTAGGGAAAACACTGGGGAGAGAAAGATGGAGTGCGAGCCAGAGGAGGATGGGGAGCTGGCATATCCACGGAGCGGGCCTGACCCTGTGCGGCAGAGAAGTGTGGCAGGGACAGTCTAACGCCACGGTGCGCTTCACTCCCGGCCAAGCGGGCAGAGAACCCCCAAGCCACAGTGGCCTGGCTGGCTGTGGGGAGAAGGCAGGCCGCCCAGAGCTGTTGGTGGGTCTCAGAGCACAGCTCAGCACAGCACAGCTCAGCACAGCACAGCTCAGTTCAGCACAGCTCAGCTCAGCAGAGCACAGCACAGCACAGCTCATCTCAGCACAGCACAGCACAGCTCAGCTCAGCTCAGCTCAGCTCAGCACAGCACAGCACAGCACAGCACAGCACAGCACACCTCAGCACAGCACAGCTCAGGATAGCACAGCACAGCACAGCACAGCACAGCACAGCTCAGGACAGCACAGCGCACCACAGCACAGCTCGTCTCAGCACAGCACAGCTCAGCACCACAGCAAAACTGACCACAGCACAGCACAGCACAGCACAGCTCAGGACAGCACAGCGCACCACAGCACAGCTCGTCTCAGCACAGCACAGCTCAGCACCACAGCAAAACTGACCACAGCACAGGACAGCACAGCACAGCACAGGACAGGACAGGACAGCACAGCACAGCACAGCACAGCACAGCACAGCACAGCACAGCTCAGCTCAGCAGAGCACAGCACAGCACAGCTCAGCTCAGCAGAGCACAGCACAGCACAGCTCATCTCAGCACAGCACAGCACAGCACAGCTAAGGACAGCACAGCACAGCTCAGTTCAGCACAGCTCAGCTCAGCAGACCACAGCACAGCACAGCTCATCTCAGCACAGCACAGCACAGCACAGCTCAGCTCAGCTCAGCTCAGCTCAGCTCAGCACAGCACAGCACAGCTCAGGACAGCACAGCACAGCACAGCACAGCACAGCACAGCACAGGACAGCACAGCACAGCACAGGACAGCACAGCACAGCACAGCACAGCACAGCTAAGGACAGCACAGCACAGCTCAGTTCAGCACAGCTCAGCTCAGCAGAGCACAGCACAGCACAGCTCATCTCAGCACAGCACAGCACAGCACAGCACAGCACAGCTCAGCTCAGCTCAGCTCAGCTCAGCTCAGCTCAGCACAGCACAGCACAGCTCAGGACAGCACAGCACAGCACAGCACAGCACAGCACAGCACAGGACAGCACAGCACAGCACAGCACAGCACAGCACAGCTCAGGACAGCACAGTGCACCACAGCACAGCTCATCTCAGCACAGCACAGCTCAGCACCACAGCAAAACCGACCACAGCACAGGACAGCACAGCACAGCACAGCACAGCACAGCACAGCACAGCACAGGACAGCACAGCACAGCACAGCACAGCACAGCACAGCACAGGACAGCACAGCACAGCACAGCACAGCACAGCTAAGGACAGCACAGCACAGCTCAGTTCAGCACAGCTCAGCTCAGCAGAGCACAGCACAGCACAGCTCATCTCAGCACAGCACAGCACAGCTCAGCTCAGCTCAGCTCAGCTCAGCTCAGCACAGCACAGCACAGCTCAGGACAGCACAGCACAGCACAGCACAGCACAGCACAGTACAGCACAGCACAGGACAGCACAGCACAGCACAGCACAGCTCAGGACAGCACAGCGCACCACAGCACAGCTCGTCTCAGCACAGCACAGCTCAGCACCACAGCAAAACCGACCACAGCACAGGACAGCACAGCACAGCACAGCACAGCACAGCACAGCACAGGACAGCACAGCACAGCACAGCACAGCACAGCACGGCACGGCACGGCACGGCACGGCACGGCACGGCACGGCACGGCACAGCACAGGACAGCACAGCACAGCACAGGACAGCACAGCACAGCACAGCACAGCTAAGGACAGCACAGCACAGCACAGCACAGGACAGCACAGCACAGCACAGCACAGCACAGCACAGCACAGCACAGCACAGGACAGCACAGCACAGCACAGCACAGCACAGCTAAGGACAGCACAGCACAGCTCAGTTCAGCACAGCTCAGCTCAGCAGAGCACAGCACAGCACAGCTCATCTCAGCACAGCACAGCACAGCACAGCACAGCACAGCTCAGCTCAGCTCAGCTCAGCTCAGCTCAGCACAGCACAGCACAGCTCAGGACAGCACAGCACAGCACAGCACAGCACAGCACAGCACAGCACAGGACAGCACAGCACAGCACAGCACAGCACAGCACAGCTCAGGACAGCACAGCGCACCACAGCACAGCTCGTCTCAGCACAGCACAGCTCAGCACCACAGCAAAACCGACCACAGCACAGGACAGCACAGCACAGCACAGCACAGCACAGCACAGCACAGCACAGGACAGCACAGCACAGCACAGCACAGCACAGCACAGGACAGCACAGCACAGCACAGCACAGCACAGCTAAGGACAGCACAGCACAGCTCAGTTCAGCACAGCTCAGCTCAGCAGAGCACAGCACAGCACAGCTCATCTCAGCACAGCACAGCACAGCTCAGCTCAGCTCAGCTCAGCTCAGCTCAGCACAGCACAGCACAGCTCAGGACAGCACAGCACAGCACAGCACAGCACAGTACAGCACAGCACAGGACAGCACAGCACAGCACAGCACAGCTCAGGACAGCACAGCGCACCACAGCACAGCTCGTCTCAGCACAGCACAGCTCAGCACCACAGCAAAACCGACCACAGCACAGGACAGCACAGCACAGCACAGCACAGCACAGCACAGCACAGCACAGGACAGCACAGCACAGCACAGCACAGCACAGGACAGCACAGCACAGCACAGCACAGCACAGCACAGCACAGGACAGCACAGCACAGCACAGGACAGCACAGCACAGCACAGCACAGCTAAGGACAGCACAGCACAGCACAGCACAGGACAGCACAGCACAGCACAGCACAGCACAGCACAGCACAGCACAGCACAGCACAGGACAGCACAGCACAGCACAGCACAGCACAGCTAAGGACAGCACAGCACAGCTCAGTTCAGCACAGCTCAGCTCAGCAGAGCACAGCACAGCACAGCTCATCTCAGCACAGCACAGCACAGCACAGCACAGCACAGCACAGCTCAGCTCAGCTCAGCTCAGCTCAGCTCAGCTCAGCACAGCACAGCACAGCTCAGGACAGCACAGCACAGCACAGCACAGCACAGCACAGCACAGGACAGCACAGCACAGCACAGCACAGCACAGCACAGCTCAGGACAGCACAGCGCACCACAGCACAGCTCGTCTCAGCACAGCACAGCTCAGCACCACAGCAAAACCGACCACAGCACAGGACAGCACAGCACAGCACAGCACAGCACAGCACAGCACAGCACAGGACAGCACAGCACAGCACAGCACAGCACAGCACAGCACAGCACAGCACAGCACAGCACAGGACAGCACAGCACAGCACAGCTAAGGACAGCACAGCACAGCTCAGTTCAGCACAGCTCAGCTCAGCAGAGCACAGCACAGCACAGCTCATCTCAGCACAGCACAGCACAGCTCAGCTCAGCTCAGCTCAGCTCAGCTCAGCACAGCACAGCACAGCTCAGGACAGCACAGCACAGCACAGCACAGCACAGTACAGCACAGCACAGGACAGCACAGCACAGCACAGCACAGCTCAGGACAGCACAGCGCACCACAGCACAGCTCGTCTCAGCACAGCACAGCTCAGCACCACAGCAAAACCGACCACAGCACAGGACAGCACAGCACAGCACAGCACAGCACAGCACAGGACAGCACAGCACAGCACAGCACAGCACAGCACAGCACAGGACAGCACAGCACAGCACAGCACAGCACAGGACAGCACAGCACAGCACAGGACAGCACAGCACAGCACAGCACAGCTAAGGACAGCACAGCACAGCACAGCACAGGACAGCACAGCACAGCACAGCACAGCACAGCACAGCACAGCACAGGACAGCACAGCACAGCACAGCACAGCACAGCTAAGGACAGCACAGCACAGCACAGCACAGCACAGCACAGCACAGGACAGCACAGCACAGCACAGCACAGGACAGCACAGGACAGCACAGCACAGCACAGCACAGGACAGCACAGCACAGCACAGCACAGCACAGGACAGCACAGGACAGCACAGCACAGCACAGGACAGCACAGCACAGCACAGCACAGCACAGCACAGCACAGGACAGCACAGCACAGCACAGGACAGCACAGCACAGCACAGCACAGCTAAGGACAGCACAGCACAGCACAGCACAGGACAGCACAGCACAGCACAGCACAGCACAGCACAGCACAGCACAGCACAGGACAGCACAGCACAGCACAGCACAGCACAGCTAAGGACAGCACAGCACAGCTCAGTTCAGCACAGCTCAGCTCAGCAGAGCACAGCACAGCACAGCTCATCTCAGCACAGCACAGCACAGCACAGCACAGCACAGCACAGCACAGCTCAGCTCAGCTCAGCTCAGCTCAGCTCAGCTCAGCTCAGCACAGCACAGCACAGCTCAGGACAGCACAGCACAGCAC
The DNA here is from genome assembly GCF_057876585.1 of Rhinolophus sinicus. Classification (NCBI taxonomy): domain Eukaryota; kingdom Metazoa; phylum Chordata; class Mammalia; order Chiroptera; family Rhinolophidae; genus Rhinolophus; species Rhinolophus sinicus. Next base: position 1,739,678 of record NW_028290710.1, read on the forward strand.
AGCACAGCACAGCACAGCACAGCACAGCACAGGACAGCACAGCACAGCACAGCACAGCACAGCACAGCACAGCTCAGGACAGCACAGCGCACCACAGCACAGCTCGTCTCAGCACAGCACAGCTCAGCACCACAGCAAAACCGACCACAGCACAGGACAGCACAGCACAGCACAGCACAGCACAGCACAGCACAGCACAGGACAGCACAGCACAGCACAGCACAGCACAGCACAGCACAGCACAGCACAGGACAGCACAGCACAGCACAGCTAAGGACAGCACAGCACAGCTCAGTTCAGCACAGCTCAGCTCAGCAGAGCACAGCACAGCACAGCTCATCTCAGCACAGCACAGCACAGCTCAGCTCAGCTCAGCTCAGCTCAGCACAGCACAGCACAGCTCAGGACAGCACAGCACAGCACAGCACAGCACAGTACAGCACAGCACAGGACAGCACACCACAGCACAGCACAGCTCAGGACAGCACAGCGCACCACAGCACAGCTCGTCTCAGCACAGCACAGCTCAGCACCACAGCAAAACCGACCACAGCACAGGACAGCACAGCACAGCACAGCACAGCACAGCACAGCACAGGACAGCACAGCACAGCACAGCACAGCACAGCACAGCACAGGACAGCACAGCACAGCACAGCACAGCACAGGACAGCACAGCACAGCACAGGACAGCACAGCACAGCACAGCACAGCTAAGGACAGCACAGCACAGCACAGCACAGGACAGCACAGCACAGCACAGCACAGCACAGCACAGCACAGCACAGCACAGGACAGCACAGCACAGCACAGCACAGCACAGCTAAGGACAGCACAGCACAGCACAGCACAGCACAGCACAGCACAGGACAGCACAGCACAGCACAGCACAGGACAGCACAGGACAGCACAGCACAGCACAGCACAGCACAGCACAGGACAGCACAGCACAGCACAGCACAGCACAGCACAGCTCAGCTCAGGACAGCACAGGACAGCACAGCACAGCACAGCACAGCACAGCACAGCACAGCACAGCACAGCTCAGGACAGCTCAGCTCAGCTCAGCACAGCACAGCACAGGACAGCACAGCACAGCACAGGGGAGGGTCAGTTATGGAGTCGTGCACGTTGGAGACGTGACAGGCACATTTTCTTGGGCACCGCGTTCCACCCCTTCTGCCATGTATCAGTTGGCTCGGGCCGCCATCACAAATACCATAGGCCGAGTGGTTTAAACGACAGAAATGTATCGCCTGACAGTTCTGCAAGCTGAAAGTTCGAGTGCTAGGTTTTGGCACGGTTGGTTTCTGCCCAGGGCTCCGTCCTTGGCTTACAGATGCCCGTCTTCTCCCCGTGTCCTCACGTGGCCTTTCCTCTGTGTGTCCAGTTAGGTTTTTAAAAGGACCCCGGGATTCCCCACTCACTCGGAGTCAGGGTTTGCCCGGTGCGAGAGCTTCTCCCCTGTCCTCCCCTCCGCCCCGCCCCCACTCCTTCATACAGAGCTGCCATCTGTGGGGTTCCTTCACGTCTGTCCGCCCTCCTTCCTCTCTTTCACGGTGAGGAGGCGGCACGCGAAATGGCCAGTGGGTACCCAGTGGGTACCTAGGGTGAGACCGGTAGGAAGAAGCGGGCGGGCAGAGGGAAGACAGGTCCTTCCTTCCTTCCTTCCTTCCTTCCTTCCTTCCTTCCTTCCGTCCGTCGCGGGAATCTGAACGCTAAAAACCCACACCCGGAGCAGAGTGTTGCTGCAGGGTGTGCTTGTTGGGCCCGTAACCCTGGTGGTGGGGTGCCGGGGTGGGGGGCTGGGTGGGCGGGGAAATGACTGCAACCGTCACAGCCGGACCTCCCCGGGACCCTCATCGTTCCCGGCCGGTGTCTGGCCTACGAACTCTAATAAGACTCCGAGGTCGGCTGTTTAGCGACCCCCCCCCCCTGGACTCGCCCCCACCCCCACCCCACCCCCCCGCACGCCCGCCGCCGCCGCCCGTGATTCTCCACGGGTTGAGCGCGTTGGCCCGGGTCAGGAAGAGGAGAGGGAGACGGTGTCGTTGGCCCAGGGCGACGGTGGGGCGAGTTTTCGCCAACAATTTTTTCCTCCCTAGCGGTTGGAAAGCGGCCGCCTAAGGGTGGGGGAGGTTTGAACAAAGGCGGCGGGGAGAAAGAAGCCCCAGGCCAGGTCGGAGGCGCTGACTGGACCGGAGAGCTTTCTGCATTTGAATGAAGCCATTGAACGAGGACCTTTGGAATGTGTCGACCTGGCCTCCCCCTCCCTTCTCGGCCCCAACCCCCATCTCCTCCCTCCCTCCCTCCCTCCCCCCCCCCCCCCCCCCCACAGAGTTTCCTTCCCGTCCACGGACTGACCTGCGACCTTCCATCCTGCCAGACCTTGCACGGAATAAATAATACCTCCTCTTTTAGAGTTCTCTCGCTCTATCCAGAAAATAAACAAACCGAGGAACAGACGACCCCCCCGCCCCACCCCCCACCCCCCACACACCTGTCACCCCATGTCATGCCTCTCAGGGCAGTGCCACTCCCTTTGGGCACAGCCAGACTTCCTGGACTCAGCCAGGGCCTCTCAGGGCACTGCCACTCCCTCTGGGCACAGCCAGACTTCCTGGACTCAGCCAGGGTTCTCAGGGCACTGCCACTCTCTCTGGGCCTCTCAGGGTACCCTGCTTGAACAACAGCGACTCAGCAGTCAAGGTGCTTACATACTCTCAATGGCGGCCGGTCAAGACACAAAAGCAAACATCCGCCAGTTCCACTACATGGTGGTGTGTTCCCAGGCAAACAGTAAAGCGGTGCATTGAATTAGGGGTAGAAGGCCATTCCCCATAGTCCACGGTCCTTCGCCAGAGCTGCGTGTTAGCCTCACAATGTGTGCCCTAGCCTTGAATTCATGCGAGTTGAGTAATGAAGCTTCGAGGCCTCCCCACAACTCCCAGCCATGCAGAGTTTCCCCAGAAGCTGAGGTGAAAAGAGGGAGTCCTCCTGGGTGGGGCGGGGTGGCCATGGGCAAGAAGAAGGGCTTCCTGGCTCAGAGCTCACAGTTCCGCCTCGGCGCCAACCCAGGTCGCAGGGTCCCAATCACATACATTAATTCTGCAGAAAGACAGACATAAGGCTGTGTTCAGGTGTAACTGTGCCCATGAGGTCCAGGCCCAGAGATAGAGGAGAGAGAGAGAGAGAGAGAGAGAGAGAGAGAGAGAGAGAGAGAGAGAGAGAGGTAAAGGGTTCCTGGGTTCATGGCCAGAGAGACATGCTAGGAAGTCCCTAACCACATGGTCCCCCCAGCAGCCCCTTTGCCTCCAAAAACATAGGTGGGAGGGGACAGACCCCTGAGACCCAGGGTGATAAGGCCAGGCAAGGTCCCCCGGCCTGGAATGTGGGATTGGGGGAGACTTTCCAAGGCCATTGTGATGCTTCCCCAGTGCGGTGGGAGGTGTCCCTGCGGTAGCAGCTCTGTGCTTCTCCTCCAGACCTGGGGGGTGGGGGGGGCGGCGTGGAGGTATCTGCACGCACTCCACTAGAAAGAGAAGGCCTGGTCTATGTGCCCCGGCAGCCAGGGCATCCCGGGTACTGAGTGTAAAGGGTGTGGGGCTGAGAGGCCCGTGGAGGGACGTCGGGGCTCAGAGGGGAGGGCGTCGGCAAGGGGAGCCCTCTGCCTCGCTCTCACGCACCATCACAGACAGCACAGGCCCCAGGGCTCACACAAGGGACACTTATTTCTCACAGATCGGGGTGCCAGCATGGTGGGTTCCTGGGGAGGGTCCTCTTCCTGGCTGGCACATGGCCACCTTCTCCCCGGGTTCTGCTACAGTAGGGAGACAGTTCTGGTTTCTTCCTTGTCTGAGGGCACCGATCCCATCCTGAGGATCTCCCCCCCCCCCTTCGAAGTATTGATTTGGGGGACACAAACAGACGCTCTATGACAGTCATTCGCAGCCTGAGGGATTCAGGCAGGTGGGAGGGGTGAGGTGGGAAGGTGGGGCTGGTGGGGAGTGTGTGTGGTCTATGAGTGAGGGGATGTTCGGGGTCGGTGGGCAGAGCGTGGGGCCCCGGATGTCAAAGCCGCCTGGGCAGATGTCAGGTGGCGGTAGCGGGGGCGAGTGGGGGAGACCATCGCAGAGTGGAAGGTCATAAAGTTAAAGGTTGGGAGTGGGGCCGATGGTCCACGTGGAGGCAAAGTCCTCCACCTCCTCAAGCGGGAATCCGGGAGAGATTCTGCCTAGGAGAGGATGGGTGGTGTGTGGAGGTGACAAGGGTGAGGGAGGGGCAGAATTTACTTCCCAGCCCCCTGGGACTTCGTAAGGTCACAGGGGATAAGCAAGTGTGAGCAGCCCTGGTGGAGACGGTGTGGGGGAGAATGGGGCTGCTGGGAAGTCTCAGTCAAGGTGGGCACGTCCGATAATACAGCGGGAGGGGCAGCAGCGGGGACTGGCCAGAATGGATTGGGTAAACAGGGCTGTCTAAGTGACCCCGTGTGGTGACCGGCCTTCCACAGCTCGTTGGGACACCCGCCTGCCTGGGAAGAGAGAGGGGGCAGGATGACCTTTCCCACCGGTTGGTTGCTGTCTTTCCCTTCGCAGCACCCCTTGCGTCTGCGTTCCTGAGAGCTTGGACAGCATTTTGCTGGCTGGGGCGGGGGGGGGGGGGGGGGATGAGTGTGGGGTCAGGGTGCAGCCCCAGATGGCCAGAACTGGAAACTCTGATGTTGTGATTGTGCTTCCCCACCGCAGGCAGACAGAACACATCTGGCTCCCTGTGTGTGCAGAAATCCGTAGACGTATGTGAAATTTGGGAGCTCGCCAAAGGCGCGACCGTTCTCCTGAAGGATGGTAAAATGTGGCCTCCGGGCATCTGGACAACGGCAGTCCTGGTCCCACGTGTCCATCCCGTTGGACAGCTGACTCACGTGAGAAGGAGAGACGAAAGGGTGACGATGCCGTTCTCTTTAAAGATCTGAGCCACCTGTGCGGGTATGCCCGAGTGTGCTTTCTGTCCCCGCCTCAGCATGGAGGCTTGTCACCCAAGCATGCCCTGCGCAAGGAGTGGGAGGTGGCCCCCGGAGCACGCGTGCTCCTTCTGACCGGGTCTTTGCACCGTGTCTGGTGACCGGAGGCCACATGCCTTTGTCCTCTGTGGTGCCGCAGACTAGCACCCGTGAAACCAGGGAGAGCCAGCAGATGTGTGCGTGACAGACCCCGTGGGCTCCCTGACAGCAGCCCCGAGCCGAGCCTCACCTCACCTCTTTCCTGTTCCGCAGCCTCCTACTCTTCCCTTTGGTGTTTGACTGTGATCCCCGGGACCGGGAGGCTTTGCTCCAGGCTGCAGATCTTCACATCCCACCTCTCATTCTTGAGAGGTGTTTGGCGTTCCTAGGTGTCCACCTAAGAAACATCCAAACCTCCAGACTCCTTGGAGAATGTTAATGAGTGTATCTGAGTCACACTGACAGACAACCATTGCCAGGAAGCGGTCTCAAGGGCTGGAGAAAATACTCCAGAAAAGGGCAGTTTTGCAGCTTATTTTATATAATTGGGATACACGGAGGAGGCAGAAGGCCTGGTACACGAAAGCCGTTGGTGGCAGAGTCAGGGGGCAGGAGAAAGCAAGTGGGGACACCTCTGGGACTGGATTAAGAAGTAAAACGGAGGGACGCTTACTTCTTTTGCACGGGTGGGTAACGGGGTAGATAATAATTCACGTTTACAGCACGTAAGGATGGTATCCAGGGAACAAGACGAAGATGAGGGGGTTCTGTTGTCTTGGGCACCGGTGCAGTGGGCTGTGCCCTGAGGTGTCTGGAAAACAGGATCGCTCAGACATTCCGAGGGTATGTTATCTTAGATGCCAAAAGATAACAGACGGGCTCACTGAAGGCAAAGGGTGACCTTTGTCTGTCAAGGAAGCTACAGGCCTAGGATGTGACTGCCCACCGTGACTTGCTTTCATTCGGGAATTTTTATGTTCAGACCCTCCTGTGCGGTTACGTTCGGTCTCTAAGTTTGTGGGGCCTGCCACGCCGGCCTCTCCTGAGCTTGACAGGTTTAGTAAGTGGCCCCCTTCTTTGTCCGCATTTCCCCCTTTGGGCCGTAAGTCGATCCGAAGGATGCACCGATGATGTGGTCTCCCGGGACTAGGAAGGCTCACTCCTAGGAATTCTTAGTGTTTCCCTTTGTCTTGCTGTAATGGTGGACCATTGCGGATGGGGCCGGACCGTAACCTTGGATGGCAGTCCAGGCCAATTTTTGTTGTTGTTGTTGTTGTTGTTTTCCCCAAAGGAAAGGTGAGTAAGCGGAAGGCAGGTAGGTCTCATGAGCCTTCACTGAGTAAAAAACACACTGAATCGTTTCTAACCTATAAGCTATCGTGATTCAAACGTTGCCGTCTGTCTCGGTTTTCTGTATTTTGCAGCCAGTGTAACGTTTACTTATAGTTTGAGGGCACACCGTGTATGTATCGCTGTAGTTCTCACAATCTGACCGTGAGATGGGTTCCCGTGCACCGGTGGTGTTGTTCTTGTGATCTGAATATCCCATCTACTTCCCATGGGAAGCATCTAATTCCTGCTAGTTGTGCAATCGGGAACTGAGTTTAATTTTTATTTGGGGCCGAGGCTGTTAAGAACACAATGGTATGAATCACAATCACCATCTAAAAATGTCTAGAGGCCAGGAGGACGGTAAGAGTTTCATGAGTCAATTTCCTGTGTCTCACTCGGCAGCCCCGTTACAGAGGGCCATTATTTTAATAGCCGCTTAAGCTTCTCTGAATTAATATAGTCAGTAGTCTTTGTCGAGGTGAGGGGTAAGCGTCATTGTGTTCTAGCATTTATACGTAAAATTCCTTTATCGGTATTTCTTTTCTACTAACCTTCTACGACTTCACTTGTCTTTCTCAGTTTGTGTCCTTTTTCGCATTCAGAAATGATCAACAGTATCAGAACAAACGACTCCCTTTTAACTTCTCTCAAAACCACATACACACGCCTTTTCTTCCTTCTATGCTGGCATGCCTTCTAAGTTTCCAAAGAGAAAGCGTAAATAGTATTATCGAAAATACAGAGCCGGCCCGGTGGCTCAGGCCGTTGGAACTCCGTGCTCCTGATGCCGAAGGCTGCCGGTTCGATTCCCGCATGGGCCGGTGGGCTCTCGACCACGAGGTGGCCGGTTGGATTCCCGCAAGGGATGCTGGGCTGCGCCCCCTGCAACTGACAGCGGCAACCGGACCTGGAGGTGAGCTGCGCCTTCCACGACTACGATCGGAAGGACAACAACTTGACTGGGAAAAAGCCCCGGCAATTCACCCTGTTCCCCAATAAAGTCCTGTCCCCCTTCCCCAATGTAAAAAAATAAAAATAAATAAATAAATAAATAAATAAATAAATAAATAAATAAATAAAATTTAAAAAAAAAGAAGAGAAGAAAAGAAAAACAAATATTTTACCGGAAAAGAAAGAAAATACCAAAGTTATTCTGTGCACCTTCAATGATTAACAGTTGGGGTATATGAGTACAGGGTTTGAGAAAAGCCTAAAGAACAAGTATAACTATCATTGTGACTGATAATATTAGCGGGCAGGTAAAGACAATCAAACGAATGGTTATTTTAAGTCCCACGTCAATTCGTAGGTCTACAGGCCTTCTTGAGGTCTCGGGATAGCTGTCTACCCCTGACGTCAGCAGCTTTTCGTCCTCCGGGAGCCTTTGAGGTTGGCCGTCGGTGGAGGCGAGTGTCAGACAGGAGCAGATGTCCAGCCACAGGTGGGCAACTCTTTTTCATGAGCGATGTGAATCCTTGCGTTAACGCCTTTAAGTTCACTGCACCTGGATCGATTAGTGATAACGAATAAGTCCCTGTCAACGAGGTTGGAGGGTCTTTAGCTGATGTCATATCCAGTGGTGGACGACGTCTCCCGGCTGTGAGTCGTGGTCTTGGAAGTCTTCGTGTCCCGGGAGCACGCTGAAGCGAATCGGTTGCAGACTTATCGGTTTATTTAAGCTGCTTGATAAGTCCTTGATAATAACGCAAAATGTCTCCTTTCGGTAAGATTGTTTCACACGTCCGGTCACACGGGGTGAACGCTGACTACTGAGGAGAAAGTCTACGTTTACCAAAAGGAGTAGCTCTCAGGTTGAGAAACACCGTAAGGAGAGTTTTCAGCCAAGGGAGACGAAAAGCTTCTCAAAATTTACCCAGTGGAGTTTTAACTGTACCGTTTGTACGTTCTACAAATCCAGAGGACCGGGGTGATAAGCCACGACGAAAATGCTGCAGGGTAGGCCGGATGTTCCCGATCGAGTGCATCCTTTGCCTCAGAGACTATGTAACTCACAGGGAATGCCCCTAGTTCGGGATCATTTCTTTCCAGTCGTGACTTACCCACCATCGAGGCTGTTGCTCTCCTGCAAGGGGATGTCTCCACCTAGTGAGACAACCGTACAGATCGTGACTCACACACATCTGTACCGTGGAGAGGGTGGCCTTCGGATAAACTCCTTTATCCGAATTTCCTGTGTTTTCATGCACGACTAGGAAGAGAGTTTATAGCGAAGGTGTCCCAGGGTGGGAGCTTTAGATAATACTTCCTCTAGAGTGTCTTCGGCTCGGCTCGTTTCCCTTCAGGGTTCCGTTGAATGGGATCGGGCCGATCTCATTTTAAGGAGACAAACAGAGGCTGGGCCATGAATGAAAAATTCGGAACCCCGTCGTGATAGTATCCAGTCAGACCCGGGGAATCCTCTCGGCTGTTTTTTGTCTGTTTGCTTTTAGAAGAGGAAAGATTATTATTTAGGGTTAATTCGTAGCCCATCTTTAGATATTAGATGGCAAGGTATTTTCCTTTGGGTAAACAAAATCGAAGCTTGTCCTTTGACACCCTGTGTCCCTTAATGGCTAGCTATTGCGATCGGTAAATCGCGTCCTCTTATGGTAGGGGGTCCAATGTGTCCTAGAGCGTAAGAGTAAGTTATCCGTATATTGGCTGAGAGTATCATTTCTGGGACATTTTGCATTCGTTCAAATCGGCGTTTAGCATCTGAGAGAAGCAGGTGGGACTCTCTGTCTACCCCGGGGCACGACTGTCCACGTAAACTCTGATCTTCCCAGGTAGAAAGGCAAAGAGGTATTTCCTGTCCTGTGTTTTACAGGAATGCTGAAAAAAGGCACCGCGTCTATCTATCACCGGAAAATATCTCGGCAGTACACGCGGGAATATCTGATAATGGGGTATGTGGGTTTGGAACTACAGGATCTCTTTGTTTATAGCTCCGATATCCTGTGCAAATCTCCATCCTTTCCCATTGGGTTTCTTTACCGGAAGGTTAGGAGAATTACAGGGGCTCATGCGTGGCATGAACCAGCCCGCGCCCCCCCCCCCCCCATTATGTAATCTTGTGTGATGGGCTAATTCCAGCTAGCCCGTTAGGCCTTAAAGGATAGTGTCAAATATTACGCAGAGGCAAACTATAATCCATAGTTATTTTAATAGGAGTGACTGACTTATTCTTGCCAGCATCTCTACCGGAAAAGGCCCAGAGTTGCATTGGAGTGTCCCGTCATAAACGTCCAGTCGGTGTTGTCAAGGTCAGTTTCCTCTCACGCGGTTTCTTTCAAAATCGTTCCTTTCCCGATTGGTTCAGTATAGTATTCATTTATTTCTAAATACGTTTTAGCCGGGATCTCCAGCCTCTGCGACTTAGGAGCTGTGCTGTAAACCTCGGAGAATGATTACGTGCAACTGGCCCTTTCGTCCCGTCCCTAGACCACCAAGCTAAGTCAAGTTGGAAGGTTGAAAAGGACAGACATGATCTGCTCTCACTCCCATCTGGGATTAGGAGAGAAAGCAAAAACCGAGGTGGCAAAATGAACAAAACACACGTTCATCGATACAGACCACAGAATGGTGGTGACAGAGGGTACTGGGATGGGGAGAGAGCCGAATACGTAAAGGGGTCGACTTTAGGTCGAGGGATGGAAACTAGCCATCGGGTGCAGAGCACGTGATAGACTATACACATGCCGTGAGGGTGAAAGTCGGGAAATTAATGAGTCAGACTTAGTTCGGTCACCTCATAGCTTGCTATTCATCTATCTTCTCTTTGTGTTTCCCCTTTACTGCTCGATTTCATGATTCTGCTCGTTTCCCTTCCTTGAGACTATACATACCTTGTGGATCTGATTGATCAGAAGAGCACTAATCTGGAAAAAAAAAGAAAAAGAAAAAGAAAAAAACCCGCTGAATTCTCAGGCGCCCAGAGACCGGGATCCATGGCTGCAACACCCTTGCAGCTTTTCCTGATGACGTATGACACACTCCAGCCGTGGCCGCCGAGTTCGAGATAACCTTATGAAGCAGACCGGACCGCAGGAGGTGATTTGTCAACCGTCAGCCCTGAAACTTGCGATGACCAGCTGTCATCTTTCTCGGTTCTTTCCCCCCGCCTGCCTGCCTGCCTGCCTGCCTGCCTGCCTGCCTGCCTGCCTGCCTGCGAAGCCTCTCGATTATTCTCAGTTCAGGGAAGATGCCTTTTTTTCCCCCCACGGACGTCAGTCTGCCATCTTCCCCGGCTGCCGGCACCTAGAATAAAATACACTCTTCTCCTCACTGACCCTCCTCGTCACTCAAGTTTTTGGGGCCCGGGCAACGAGCACCACCATCCCCGAGTCTGGTAACGAACTCTGGAGACCACGGCGGGGACGTGGATCGAACTGGACTGATCTGAGTTGGAGAGTCTCACTCCCTTGCTCCTTGCCTCCGTGTGGGGTAGCGGAGGTAGAGTGCCGGAATGCATCAGTGATCCCTGATGCTTATGGCTGGCCAAGCCCAGGGAGGGGATTACAGAGACGTCCCAGTAACTGCCGAGATCTCCTTCGTCCCAGGGACCCTCCCGGCTCTCCCCCTCCCTGGCAGGCTGCCTATGACTGCCTCAGTCGGTGAGGAATAAAAGCAACTGACGGGACTTGGAAACCGTGTGTCGGTGAATCGTGGAATCTGTCAAACCGAGGAAGTGCACTGGAATTCCCTTATCTCTGCCGTCGGAGCCTCTCGCTGTCACTGGGTTTGGGGGCTTACGCGTAAGCCTTCTGTGCTTCGTGCCAATTCGGGTGGGTAACTCCGAGGCCAATTTTTGGTGCTGGGTTGTTCAGAGACCGGGTTTTGACCCCCAGATCCCCGTTTCAGGAGGATTTGGTTCTGTGAGTTCTCGTCTGCTTTTGGTTCCGGTTTGTTGGTGACTTCTTTGTTCCGTTTTGTTCACCTCCGGTCTGTCCGTTCCCCTCCCCCCCCCTTTTTTTTCTCCTTCCTCCCCTTCACTTTTCTGTTTATACCTTAAACACCAAACCGATAGGGGGCTCTATGTCTGCACGCTCTCCTCAGAGCCCTCTGGGCCATATATCAGGCAATCGGTCGGTCAGCCTATAATGAAAAATAAAAAAATATCTACACCGATGGTTCATAGAAAAGGGGAATTCACCCATCTCCTAGTCCACTTATAACTAGACACCAACTCTGTGTTTGAAAATAAAACTTTTTAAAGATTTTTCTGTCGGTAACTTTCAGGGTCTTACGGAGAGCAAGAAATACAAACACCGCCGCTACTGCCTGAGGCTGAGTTACCCGGAAAAAAAAAAAAAAAAAAAAAAAAAAAAAAAAAAAAAAGAAAGAAAGAAAGAAAGAAAGAAAGAAAGAAAGAAAGAAAGAAAGAAAGAAAGAAAAAGGGCACTTTTGAAATCTAGTGGCTAATCTCACAAGCCGAACACTCCTTGCGTTTTCCAGCTTCCTTCAAACTGTCATGGGCAAATAAAAAATCTTAAGTCTTCTCTCTATAGTCATTATTAATACTGTTTATGTATATGATCTCTGATATCTATGTTTTTCTATGTTTTATGTACAACATAACGTTCTGGCCTCCGGCTGGTATTAGAAGATTGTAATATTTGGTTGGCTTAAAGAAAAAAGATTAAGCGCTTATATAAATTAAAAATAAAGAACAAAAACTGACCCAAGTACTTTTCCGGATCACATGATCTAAGAAAATAGTTGAAACCGAGGCTAGATCAACTTTTGGTTAAATAGACATGTCTTTTGAAGTCGCTACCACTATCGTTAAATATAATATGTTTTGTTATACCACGGTTTACAAAAATTGACTTAGGTAATAATAGACTCTAAAATCTCCTGGAGTTGTTAAAAATAATGAAGAAACACAAGCAAAATAAAAGGTTGTTAATGAAATTTTTTAGTAATAATGATTAAGCACGCACGCACGCACGCACGCACGCACCCACAAAGCAGGACAATAAAGTGTGTGAAGCTGTCGCAACGATGTTGCTGACCTTTTTTTTTGATGTCAGAGGGATTGTTCATTATGAATTTGTACCAACTTGACAAACCGTTCACCGAGTTTACTATTTGGAAGTGCTGAAAAGCCTGCATGAAAAAGTGACATGACCTGAAACTTGTCACCAACAGTTCGTGACTCTTGCCTCACGACAGAGCACCAGCTCACAGGGCAATGTCTGTGAGGGAGTTTTCGGCCAGTAAACAAATAACTGTATCGGAACTCCCTCCCTACTCACCTGATCTGGTTCCCCAACGACTTCTTTCTTTAGCCAAAGATAAAGGAAATATTGAAAGGAAGACATTTTGATGACATTCAGGACATCAAGAGTAATAACGATGACAGCTCTGATGACTATTCCAGAAAAAGAGTTCCAAAATTGCTTTGAAGAGTGGACTAGGTGCTGGCATTAGTGCATAGCTTCCCAACGGGAGTACTTCAAAGGTGACCATAATGATATTCAGCAATGAGGTATGTAGCACTTTTTCTAGGATGAGTTCGTGAACTTGATCAGCCTACCTTGTGTGTGTGTGTGTGTGTGTGTGTGTGTGTGTGTGAGACAGAGTGCATGCTTAAACGTGCTTTCCTGAATTCTTTTGGTAACTGGAAGCCTTAGAGTTGAACTAAGGTAAGTTACATGATAAAAAGTATTAAATATGCAGATATTTCAAACTAACAAAATACTAAAATATTAATTATAAGATAAGTCTGCGTTCATCTACTTTTATCTCCTTATTATGGGAAAGCTAAAACCTAAATTAAGGTATGTTAATAAATGTGTTTTGTACTTTATTAAAAATACGATGGCAAAACACTTGTAAATATATTTCCAGCAGAGCCTACACTTCTGAGTTACAAAGTACGTTCCTAGATATTCCAGTAGAAATGCTAATCGTTTATTTATTAGTTATCAGTAAAAACTCGGGTTCTACAGGTTACAGATTCTAATTAATATTTTTAAAGTTACATAAAGTAATATGTTCTCAAAGGAGGTATAAGAGATAAAAATACATTTTTAAAGAAATCGGGGGGGGGACGACAGACTAGTTTGTCCTACATTTGGTAAGAAGACACACTGAGAGGGACTGGAAAAGTTATAAAAGGTTTCAGAAGAAAAATCTTGAAAACAGATCACATGTAGTTCAGCTAACTGCAATTCAGTACATAAATTTTAGTATCAGAAGAAAGGGAGTGCAACATTAGAGTCGACTGTTCTCTCTCTGCGACGTAGGACAAAGTTTTTGGAACTACCGTGTTTCCCCCAAAAGAAGACTGGGTCTTAGGTCAATTTTTGCTCCATTGGGACTTGTTTTCAAGGGATGTCTTATTTTTCCATGTACAGCAGTAGTCTACATTTGTTCAGCTACGGTCGTGTCATCTTCTTCGGGAACATCGTCAGGACGTACTAAACGCTTCCGTCTGGCTGAGATCTTACCTGGGGCTTATTTTCGGAATAGGTCTTATTTTGGAGGAAACGTGTTATTTGTTACTGAAATTACAGAGAGAGAGAGAGAGAGAGAGAGAGAGAGAGAGAGAGAGAGAGAGAGAGAGAGAGAGAAACTCTGCCTGGAAAGCAAAGGCTTTAGGTGCCATCAGAATATTCTCTATTTTATACCATCCTCATCATGGGGTCCTCGGTTACTAGAGAAAACCAAATCTCCACACTAGTAAGAACTGAGTGTAACGTTTACATACTTACATATAATAATTACATAAACCTCTGTATTTTGGTACTGCTGGAGTTCCTGTACCCTTCTCAGGTCAGATATGAACCCGTGTAAAGAAGAATTTTACTATTTTCACTAAAAACCGAGATAAGTTTAAAGTAAATTCATTAAGTTTAGCCCGATATTTTCCTTGACCTCACAGAGCGTTGGAGTCATCGACTTCCTGTCGCATCCCTGACGAGAAGGCTTCTATGCTAAGGAAGGCCGGGAAATTTGTTACCATGTCTTTCACAAGTGAGACAGGGAAAAGGAGGGAAAAAAGGAGCAGAAAGGCTGGAGACGAGGCCAGAGACAGGCCAGACTTTTTGGCTGCAGTTATACACGGGCTAAGGCCGAGACGACCTCAGGGCTACCCCGGCATCCCCAAAAGAGGCACGCCAGGCAAAGGAGCCCGCTTTGGACATAGAAGCCCAGATTCACCGGAGTGAGGAGTACGCTAATCTTCCAAAATAGCTGTGCTCCCTGTGCAGACTACAAGGGCAGGCGGAAGAGAGATTGTCCCCTACTCCAAAGGGAGCGGGGGGACCAACTCCTTCCCTGCAAATGGCTGTCATCGAGTAACGGGGCCCGAGTTTTCCCACAGCTCTCAAGAAGACCGTCATCATCACAGGGGAAGAACCACAGGTGACCTGCGATGCGGCAGGGAAGCCTGCTGATTTCCCGATGAATACAAGGGCCGCTTACCCTTTCTCAGCTGTTCGCTCTGGACTTATTGCCTCTAAAACCTGTTTGGTTGTGAAGACGAACGGAGCCCCTAGATCTGGGCTCGTACTCGGCCCGTTTCTTGCCAATGGCCCGTACCACAGAGGAAAAGTCACACGAGTCGATCGTCCTTTAGAAAGGACTCTGGAAAAGTTTTGTCAGGAGACCCGTAAGCCCTGCCTCTAACGGCTGCCTGTGAGTTTAGATTCTGACCTAAATTCTCTTTTCTCTCCATTATTAACTTAGGAGAGTTTCGGCAGGCACTCAGGAGATACGGGGACCGGCCCCTCCCCCCAGCCCCACCCCTCGGACCCGGGGGCCAAGTATTTCTAAAAGGTTAGAAAGAGGGGTCCCCGACGGGCCGTTTAACTCCTAAATAGGAGGGACCTTGTGCAGTTCTCCCGAGCACCCCGAGTGCCGTCAACCTGCAGAGAGTCGTTGGCTGTGTCCCCTTCCCTCCGTAAACGTAGAATGTAAAACCGTCTCGCTAAAACCGGTAGCAAACGTGGTACTGACACAGAATCCCACGCGATGTGTGTTTATTTTCTCCCCCGTTCGGGTTGTTTGAGTACTCGCAGGCCGTGAGAATTTACTTTTCTCACGGAAGTTAGACATACCGTGGATGACTCACACACATCGATGTCTGGTTTTCTTTCACACAGCCGTGTGCCGTCGTGGCCGCCTCGATGTCCCGCATCACTTAAAAATGCTGCCTTTTCACGGTCATTTTGACTCGGGGGAAGGGGCAAACGTCACACGGTGCCAGATCCGGTGAGTAAGGTGGCTAAGGACACGCCATAATATTTTTATCCGACAGAGATCGCCATAGCAGAAGCGATGAGCGACACGGAGCTTCTCCGTTGTGATCACAAAGTACGGTGAACGCTGTTGCGTCGTGCCCTTCAAGACAAAGGCAGGTATCTTCGACGTAGGAAGCGGCACATCGAACCTTACCGTGTTTCTCCAAAAATAAGACCGGGTCTCGTGTGGATTTTTTCCTGCAAAATATGCTTCGGGGCTCATTTTCGGGGGCCGTCTCATGAAAAATCATGCCGGGGCTTATTTACCGCTCGGGTCTGATTGTTGGGGAGAGGTGGTAGTAACGGTGCGTGACGAGTTTCCACTCGCTCTGTGCGGTCAGTCGTGTGTGAGCTACGGTTGACTGAAGGCGTGTTTTACAGCAGGCCGTGAATCGTCCTCCGTCGTGACAACGCCCCGCGTCACACATCGCTTCTGGCCTACGGCGATTCCCGTCGCAGGAACACACGACGGTGTGTCCTCCTCCGCCCTATTCGCCGGCTCTGGGACCGTACGAGTTCTGGCTTTCCCCCGAAGTCAAAACGATTCAGGATATCGAGGCAGCCACAACACGGCCACTAAAGGCACCCGTGAGAGAGGACTTCCAGAACTGCCTCATAGAGAGTGGCGATGACAATGGGATAAGTGTGTTTGAGGCGAGTGGGAGTATTTTGAGGGGAGATGATGGCGATGAATCTTTCGGTGTCCTAATTTCCTTATATTTACCCATTCACCGTATCGTCCGATCACACCTTGTACATCGGAATCAGAGGAAGAGACGTAAGGAGGATCACGTGAGTTCCCTCGGTGGTAGTCGAATGGGGTTGGAGAGAGAAGAGTGGAGAGATCTGTGGGATCGGATAAAAGTAAAATGGAGGACACATACTTCTTTCTTTTACACCGGTGGACGCGAGATAGTGAATCATGAATGTTTACAGCACGGAGACGGTATTCGGCCCGCGAGAGGAGGGTGAGGATTTCTGTGGTCTCGGGCTCCGGTGCGGCAGGTCTTGCCCCGAGGGGTACAGAGAGAGGAATGACTCTGAAATTCCGAGGGTCTGTCATCTTCAATGCCAAGAGACGACAGAGGGTCTCCCTGCAGGTAAACATTGACCTTTGTCCGAAAAAGTACGGGCCAGAGATGTGACCGCTGCCTACGACCCACTTTCAGTTACCACGCTTCCCCGAAATAAGACCTAGCTGGACAATCAGCTCGAATGAGTATTTTGCAGTCAAGATGAACGTAAGACCCAGTCTCACAGAAAATCCGGTATGACGTTCTATTCTATTAAAAAGACAGGGTCTTATATTAATTTTTGCCCCAAAAGACGCACGAGAGCTGATGGTATGGCTAGATCTCATTCTGGAGAAACACGGCAGTAATTTCTATGTGTTTACTTTTGGTGTCGATACCCTGCCGCCTGCAGGGCTGGCCCCTTCCAGACCAGTCAGGTTTAGGATGTGCCTCCTTTTTTGTCCACGAGGAGGGGATCAGATTTCACGTCAGTGAACTGCATGCTCATAAACTGTGAAAACGATCAATTGTCTGTTTTTACCACCGTGATAAAAACACACGTGCAGTCACACAGACACTCTAGTGTGTTCGGCGTTGTCTCCTACTCCTCTCTGCGCCCAAACGGATCCTCAAATGAGAGTATTTCTTTTGAAGAGGTGACCGGAGACGGAGACTAGAAAGGGGTTGTGTCTTGAAGCGAACCGGCACGGGCTTAGAAGACTCCCGAGCACGGGCGCGACAACACTGCCACCTTGTGACTGACCGCTGAAACTGCGACCCGATCGACTGGGGTGCAGGGTCGTTGAGGGGAGGGGGAGGAAGGGAGGGAGGGAGGGAGGGAGGGAGGGAGGGAGGGAGAGAGAGAGAGAGAGGGGAGAGAGAGAGAGAGAGAGAGAGAGAGAGAGAGAGAGAGAGAGAGAGATGAAACGTCACGGGGAAGTGCCGGTGGTGGAAACGTCCCCCTCGTAGGAGCTCGGGGAGAAGTGACCGATCCCGAAAACGGGGTGGGGGGGGGTCAGAATGTTGAAAGGTGAATTGTCCTGACTCGCCAAAGATCGTGACGGTCCGTGTAGGCGTGTGTAACGTTTTGACCCCCACAGTTTGAATGTTGCGAGCGGCTCTCCGCCCCCCCCCCCGCCCCGCCCCCGCCCCCTCCTCCCCTCCCCCTCCCCCGTCACGGGGACGATTGGAACGTGGCCTGTCTTCGGTATCGGTTTCGGCCGGCACCGTCATTTCACAATCCTGCACTACCCCGCCAGACGCGAGCACTGGGGACCGTGCGTGTGTGTAGACGTCACCTGTCTGGCTCGTGGGCTTCTTCTGTCTGGGAGAGACCCTCCCCTCCCTCCGCTGGAAAAAGATGGAATGAAAAGGGGGAAGAAAAAGGAGACGATGCTCCCGCGGTCGCGGTCGTCCTCTGAATACGTGCCCGGTTGCCGTGTTGCGGTCGACGGCCCCCCCCAGATTCTTCTGAGTCTTCCCGGGAGCCCGGGAGCCGCTCGGGGGAGCGCCGGGAGGCCTGAGCGCCCCGGGCGTGGTTTCACTCACGTCCGAGGCGCCGGGCCTCGGCCCCGGAGTGGCGCGGGGGCGGTCTGTTTCCCGTTCCTGCCGACGCCCGGCCGGGGTGGGGGGATTTATTATTACTTACGGTGATGACGACGACGACGACGACGTATTCCACCCCCCACCCCACCCCCCACCCCGATTCCCGGTCAAACAGATCCGGGAAGGGGGGGGCGTTGGGGGGAGTGAAAAGGGGAAGGGGTGAATGAGTACAGATTGGTCGTGGCACGGTAGTCACGGGGCTGTGAGGTACGGCGTAAGGAATGTAGTCGACCCTATGGCGATCACCGTGGACGGTGTCACACGGGGACCGGATCGTGTGGTCGGGGCGATGGTGCGGGGACGGCGTTGGGGGCAGGGTGCCGAAGGGGAAGGGATAAAGAAATAGCCACGGGCGTGTCGAGCAGAGGGAACACGACCGAGGATGTGGTCGTGACCGTGTACGTGGTGCCGGGTGGGTACCGGTCCGGGGGATCGCTTCCTGCACTGTCTAGATGTCTAACCGCTGTGCGGTACACCTGAAGCTGATATGGAATGGTATTGACCGTGGACTGTCATTGAGACATTAAAAGGGGGCGGGGGAGACATAGAGAAGAGGGAGAGGTCCGAAGTTCCAGATAGGAAACAGATGCCGTAAATCGCCGTGTATAATGCGCACCGTTTGGCCCGAGTGTCTGAGGGGAAGATGAGGATGCGCGTTCTACGCGGCTCGGGCCGATTCCGTACGTGGTTGAGTATTTTTTCATTCTTTTATTGACGCTTCTGAGTTAAAAGCGTGATCCTAGACGTCGATCACGATATCCGCATGACCGATAAGTCAATACCCTGGCGTGGGATCATCGGTTTTGTGGAACTCGGGAGGAACTGGCAGCGGCCAAGAGTTCTTGGCCTTCAAGGGTGCGTAAAAGGCCTTGAGGGTGTGACCGGTACGTGAAACGTCTCGAACCTCGCACCTGTTCTTGCGTTCTGTAATTACTCGTTACGTAAAATTTCTCATACTGGAACGCGTCAAAGACTGGACGCTAGAATTCCCTTGTGATGCAGAAGATGGGTACCGAAACGTAAAGACACACGGGGGGGGGGGAGGGGATTAAAAGGAAACGTCCTCCCCCCCCCCTCGAAAGATTGGGCCAAAGACGTGGGTGCGCGGTCTACCGGGGGGGGGGGGGGGCGTTATACAGTGCAAAATACGGTACTCCAGGAGGTGGGTCCCCGTGGACTGGCTACCACGTGTGTCCGAGACGAATACGGCGTCGCACGTGAGCTGTCTTTCGATCAAGATCTCGCGCAAAAGGAAGAAAACGAAACCAAACCCAAGATTCCCCCCTCCCCCGCCCGCCCCGGGTCCCCCTTGAGCGGCCGGGGTCGCGTCGTGGCGGCCGGGAGCTCGGTGGCCGAAGCCGGCCCGCTCCGGGCCCGGAGAGGCCATCCGAGGTGGGCCGGGACGAGGTCCGGCGACCGTGCCGGCGGCGGGGCGCCCTCGCCGGCTCGCGATCCGGATCCGTCCCGCTGACGTTCGCTCCGGTTGTCGGGCGCCACCTGGCGGCCGCTTTTATATCGTCCCTTCCCTCCGGAGCTCCGGCGACCGCGCCAAGGGGAGGGATCTGGCCGCTGTGCCCGGGGAGGCGTCGCGGGCGGCCGGCGTCACCGGCGGAATCGTCCCGGTGGTGCCGTGGAGACGGCGCGTCGCCCGTTCGCCGGAGATTGGAGGTGCAGGTTTCTGAGGGAGTGACCGCCGCCCGTCCCCCGGGCTGCCCGGTCGCGTCGACCGGCGCTCGCCCGTGCCCCTCCGCTCGCGGAGGAACGCTGAGAGGGCGGGACGCGCCCGCGCGCCGGCCCGCCCGCCCGGCCCGCGGCCGGGCCTGCCCGGCGTCGGCCCTTCCGTGTCGATCGCACTTTGTTTTCTCTCCCCCGCGTCCCGCTCCGGAGGCTGCCCGCCGACCCGGGGCCGCGCGGGATGGCCCGGCCAGGGCCCCGCGGGCCCGTCCGCGGTCCTTCCCGCGGGCCTGTCGTCGGACGCCCCTCCGCGGGAATTTTCACCCAAGTCCCGATCGGGAGACGTTGACCGTACGCCGCCCGCGCGTGTGGCCGGGGAGGGAGTCCCCGGCCCGCGTGCGTGCTCGCGGGGGACGGTGTCGCCGGACGCGACTCTCCGGAGTCCCGTTCCGGCGGCGGGGACCGGGGCCGGGCCCTGCGGGGAGGCACGTGGAGGGCGAGGTGGACCGGGACGGGGGGCACGCGCGGGTCCCGGTCGGTCCGACTCGACTTTTCCTCCCCCGTTTTCCCGTCCCCAGAGACCGGGCGGCCGGGCGGCCGGGCCGGTGGGGGTGGGCCGTCGGAGGCCCGTTCGTCGGAGGCGCCTCGGTGGTACGTTTCCCCTCACGCCCCCTCCCCGAGTCCCAGTTCGGAGGCGCGGTGGTTCGTGGCGGCCCCTGCCCGCGCCTGCGACCGTTGCGGTGGGGAGTATCTCGTCTCCTCGCCCTCCTCGCCTGTCTTCGGGGCTCCCCTGCTTCGGGGGTCGACCAGGTGGCCCAGCCGCTCCTCCCGCTAGCGGGGATGGGGTGGTGACCGGGGTCCGGTGGCCCGAGACCCGTTCCGAGGAGGCCGCTGAGGTCCGTGGATAGGCGCCGCCGACGGGCGCGGTGATTTTTTTCGCCAGAGATCGACATTTTGTGCCACCGGAGAGGTGTGGACACGCAGTCCTCTGGCGAACGGTCCCCGACGGGGGCCGGGCTCCTCGGCGCGAGCGCGTGGGGTGCCCCCCCGCGGGGCGCTCGCCCGCCGCCCGGTGCCCGGGCCCTCCCGTCTCTGGTTCGTGAGCCGCCCGCTTGGGCCTGCGCGCCGGCTCGCGCGTAATCCAGGCGTTCCCGGAGGACCCGCGGTCGACACGAAGCCCTCCGGTCTCTGGTACCCGAGGGTGGCGGGGGGTGGCAGGCGTTGCGGGGTTGTCTCGCCGCGCGCGCCCCCCTCGCCGTGCATTCACACGGGCGCGGTCCGGGTGCCTAGGTGCCCCGTTCTGCGGCTGGCAGGCGCTGCCTCCTCGCGGGGCCCTCGCCGCCAGCCGAGCCCTGCGGGAAGTGGGGTGTGCGGCGAGGCTGAAGCAGGCTCCTCTGATCGTTGTCCTCGCTGCGCTACCTTCCCCCGTGGCCTCTTTGCCCGTTGTGTTCTCCGATCGATGTGGTGACGTCGCGCTCTCCCGGGCCGGGCCTAAGCCGCGCCAGACGAGGGACGGACATTCATGGCGAATGGGACCGCTCTTCTCGCTCTGCCTGCGGGCCCCTCGCCTCTCCCGCCCGCCCGATGGCGGTGTGTGGAAGGCAGGGGTGCGGACTCCGGCCCGACCCCGTTCCCCCCCGCCTCCTGCCTCACGGCGCCGGCGGGGCCAGGGGTCTCCTGACGCAGCGGACACTCTCCGCCCGGCCTCGGCCGTGTCTCGCGTTGCGGCTCTCCCCGCGGCGGGGAGGGCCGTCCCGCCGTCGCGCCCTGCGCGCCTCGCCCGGCCCTCTGGTGGTGCCCCTGGAGCGTTCCAGGTCGTCCCTCAGGTGCCCGAGGCCGAGTCGGTGGCGTCGCTTCCCGCTCCCGGCGGCCCCGTCGGGTCAATCCCGGTCAAGTGTGTGTGCGGGGGTCGAGT
>NW_028290710.1:1773963-1811463 GCF_057876585.1 Rhinolophus sinicus
CTCCGACCTCCGCGCGGGTCGACCAGATGTCTTGTCTATCGCTTCTCCCTCTGTCCGGCACGGTCCCCCGGGCTCGCCGACGCCCGTGCCCATGCCTCCTCTCCCTCGGCCCCCTCCCTCCGACCTCCGCGCGGGTCGACCAGATGTCTTTCTCTAACGCCCTCGCCCCTCCTGTCCGGGCCCCGGCCCCCTCCTCACCCTCTGTCCCTCGCCCTCTGAACCTCCGCGCGGGGTCGACCAGATATCTCTCTCTCTCGCCCTCGCCTGTCCCTGTGTTCCCTTGTTCTCTCTCCCCCCTTGTGGCCCTCCGCGTTCCTCCGTCCCTGCAGCCGGCCCGCGTTCCGACCCCGCGCCGGTCGACCAGAGCTCTCTTCCGTCCCCCGTACCCCTTTCGGTCCTACCCGTCCGTTCCCTTCGCCCTCGCGCCCCCTCGCCCTCGCCCTCGCCCTCGCCCTCGCCCTCGCCCTCGCCCTAGCCCTCGCCCTCCGCCCTCTCCACCTCCTCCCGACCGCATGGACGTGATCTTTCCCTGGGTTTTTTCTTTTCACCCACCCCACGCCCGCGTCATGCTTTTTTTTAATTTTTTAAATTTTTTTTTGCTTTTCCATACTCAGCCTGGGACACGATAAATATGTACCTGTCTGCCTGTGAAACTTAAACCCCGCCACGCTCACGTTTTTTTCTTCGTGCTGCTGCTGCTGCTGCTGCTGCTGCTGCTGCTGCTGCTGCTGCTGGTGGTGGTGGTGGTGGTGGTGGTTTTTTTAAACATTTTTCTTTAACATTTTTTTTAAGACATATTTAAAATTAGCTTCAGGTACACGAATCAATATAATACACATTTACCATCTGTATCCCTCACACAGTGACAACCCGCTCCTCCCACGTCACCGTTTTTATGACTCGTCTACATTTGACGGCGGCGGCGTCGACCCCGAACCGAGCGACCCGAGTGAAATGTCGCCGTCCTCTCGCAAAGGGTGCGCGACGGATGGACTCCCGATATGATGAGGGCGGAGGGACGTGTTTCCGTCCGTGGAAATGGCTGAATCCGCACCCGGAGTCGCTGGGACCGGGCGGGCGCCTCGGGGTGAGACGATCTCCCGGGCGCCCTGGAGGCCTCAACCAGCGAAAGGTGGAGCGCGGGGAAGGCCGTCCGTCGACGCGCGGCAAACGTCCCCGTCCTCAGGGGCGTTCGGAGAGAAAAGTTTCCAGGCCGGGTCGCTTCCGCTACGGGGGCATCCCCCGCCCGCTGCGCCCGGCCCTGAAACGCGGGTCCCGCGCCGCATCGGGACGAGGCCGAACTCCCCTGGTCGGTCGCGGTCGGTCGGTCGGTCGGTCCCGTCCGTCCCGGAGATCACTGATCCGTCGTCCTGCCCTGCGACCGTGGTGCTGGGAGTCGGGCGCCAGCCGACTTGGGGGCCGGGCGATCTTTTCTGGCCTCCCTCCCGGTGAGGTCGACCGGAGGAGCGGGGCCGAGGTGGGTGGGGTGGTGTGGGGGCGGGGCCCGAGGTGGGGGTGGGGGCGGGGGCCGGGGGCCGCGCATGGCCGGAAGAAGGGCGTGGGGCGCGGGAGAGGGGTGGCGGGAGGCGGGTGTGCGCAGGCCTGCGCGCGTCCGGGAGCGGGGCGCGGTTTACAGGGAGGTGTGGATGGTACTCGGAACAGCGGTGACTGACAATCGTTAGCACGAAATCCCCATCGTTTTATGGATCACACCGAGAAGGGCCTACGTGTACCTATGTGATGAACTATCCCCGTGACCGTCGTTCGCCGTTGCCGCACAACACGGAAAGTCTTCCCTCTGGCCACGAAGGGTGTTTATTTCTCCGGTGGACCGAAGAGAACGACAGAGGGGCTCTCCGCCCGAAAAGACCGAAGCGCGCCCCTGGGGACACGACCGGCCCCGGAAAGCGAGGGTCTGGACCGAACTGGCAGCCTCGCTCGTTTTTTGGTTTGTTTGTTCGATTGTTCTTTTCCTCGTTTTCTTTTTTCCCACCTCCCGCCTCCCCCCACAACAGACGACGCCCCACCCCGTTGCCGCGCCCTCCCCACCCCCCCCCCCCCCCCCCCGACTAGAGTTCCTGAGCGACGGGGGAGTGACAGAAAACATTCCTCTCCCCCCCCGCCCCCCATCGAATACGTAGAACGCCCTCTTCTAGTCAGCCGTCCTCCTCCAGCTTCCCCGGCCCCCGGCAACTACTTCTATTTTGAACGGAAATCCCCACCCACCCCCAAACCCGCACCCCCACTCTGGGCACCAGAAAGCTTTCTCGTTCCTCCACCACCACCACCACCGCCACCACACACTTCGATTTGAGTCTGTCCTATGCGGGGGGGCGGGGCGGGGCGGGGCGGGGGGGGGGAGATGTGTCCTAACACGACTAGGTTGAGAAACAACGGCTTGAATCCGAGTGAGTGAGTGTGTGTGTGTGTGTGTGTGTGTGTGTGTGTGTGTGTGTGTGCCGAAGAAGGCGGTGGGGAAAGACAAAAACAAATAACTTTTCAGAACAATACCCATGGCCAGTGTCATTAACTGACTAGCTCCTCCTTAGCCGTCTCTGCTCTCTCCTCCCTCCCTCCCTCCCTCCCTCCCTCCCTCCCTCCCTCCCTCCCTCCCGTCCCCGAACCCCACCACCGAAGAAGTGAGTGAATGGAGAAGTAAGGCGACTCAAAAGTCACACCTGATTCAAAGTGTCGATGCTGTGAAGGGCTTTTAGATGCTAGAGCTCGCCCCGCCTGCCTCGCCTTTGGAACGGCAGCGCCTACGCCTACTGTCACGGAGGAATGACCTTCATTCGCCCCGACGGGAAGAAAATATTCCCTTTGGCCGAACCCTGGCTTTTCACACTGCAGATGACCCCCTGTGACAGGCGCAGGGAGCAGCTCCCTGACTCCGATTCGGGGAGACGGTGCTTTGGTGTGTGTGCGCGCGTGCGTGCGCGCGCGCGGCGGCCCAAGGGTGGTAAAACCAGACACCGCCTATCATTCATTGATCGTTTTAACCGTTTCTGAGTGTACGGTTCGCTGGCATGGGGTCCCTTCACGTCCTTGTGGAGGACACACGAAGGGGCCGCAGACTAAACCTGAAAAGCCCGGGGCGGGGGTGGGGGAGGGGACGGCGGCCTGTCAGCCTCTACGGAATCGGAGGGCCGAGATGAACCGCACGGGACGGTCCGAACGTGAAACCTCCTGACTGAAAGAGGGTGGGTCGTGGCTGGCCGGCCGTCAAACCTTTGGCCTGTGGCTTCCTTGACAGAGGTCGATCTGTACCCGAAGGGAGCCTGCCCGTCTATTGTCTTTTGGAGACGACGTACATACACACGCCCTTGGAATGTCAGAGTCATCCTTTTTCCGGATGCCCTCGGGGCGCGACCCGACGCACCCGGACCCGGGAGGCCTGGGAACCTCTCCTTGCGATCTCGTTTCCCCGAACACCATCTCCGTGCCCGGTGGTACGCGTTCGGGATTCCCTGTCGCGTGTTCGCGCGTCTAAAAGAAGTACGTGTCTCTCTGTTTTGCTTTTTATCATCCGTTCCCCGAGATCTCCCCGCGGGTGGACCTCACGTGACCCTCCTTCCGTTCCCCCGCCCCGCCCCCGTTGATCGCGATGGAGAAAAGGAAGCCGAGGAGGGAAGGGACTGCCGTTCCCCGGAGCGCTTTCCGAATCCGTTGAGGTTTTCCTTCCCGGCCTTCACGGTCACTTTGGCTCAAAGAATCACCGTGGCTCACGGAAACTCGTGAACGTTCGGAAGTCCGGTCTCCTGAACTCTGTTAGTTAGCTTTTGATGATTGATTGATTCATTCATTCATTCATTCATTCATTCATTCTTTTTTTTTTTTTTTTTTTTTTTTTTTTTCATTTCGGTGTTATAGTTTATTTAGCCCAGTGTAACCAAATTATTATCATGTGGACATAAAATCATATTTGAAGTTATTCGCGAGGTTATCTTGCACTCTTCTCTTAACGCTAAACCTTCAGAACGCAGTCTGTCCGTTACCACTACAGCCCATCTCCTTTCGGTCTAGGCACACTTCAAGGGCTCCACAACCTCGTGTGGCCGGTAGCTGCTGTGCTGGACAGAGCTGATCTAACCAACTGCGTCACGGCTCTAAGAATCTTGGAAAGGTACTTTCCTTTGGCTGCTCTTTTCACGTGTTCTTCCTTGAAGGCGGACCGCTGGCTTTTACATCTCTCGGGATACCCTACCTGACCGGCACTGGATACCGTGAATGCGTGACTATCTAATTTACTTCCGTGCCCCTTAAATCCCCCCACCCAAACGCGTATTTAAGCCTGAACGCCCAAGACTCCAATGCGATCTCTTTGATATCTTAAAGTGAGCTGCTGAAACCATTCGGGAAGCTATACAGCTTTAGTTGGCCGGTCGTTTCCACATCACCTCGGTGCTGCTGCAGGAGTTCACTGAAAGCCAAGACCGCAAACTTTGTCATCCTTTGACTTCAAAAAGTCAATGTGTCGCTGAGCGCCTGCGGCCGGCCCGAGCCGAGTTGCTCGGTAACGTTTGGGACAGACGCCCAGACGCCACCGTGCAGTAAACCGGGCCCTTTTCCCTCGAGCAGGAGGAAGTGGGGACCCGTGGCGGAGCGGGAAGGGAGGGGTTCCTTCCCAGCCCCGGTCCTGCTGTCATGCACACCCACGAGTCAAGGGGGCTTGGTCTCCTTTATGGCACCCGCCTGCGGTAAGCACGGTGGGCCTCTGCCCCAGCACCTCCACCCATGTCACCTTCAGCCCGGGCTTCCCTTCGTACCTCAAGGAACCTCCCGGGGTACAAGTCTGAGCGCTGTTCTTTGAGGAGCTCGAGAGGTCCCCGAAGATGAACTGGCCTCCTCCCCTTCCAACTTAACCTCAGCTCTCAGCTCCCAGCTCCCAACCTCCAGGACTCTTCTGTCAGCACGAGGGCCTCGCTATCAAAATCATCAACTCTCGGCCTCACCTCTTCTTTCTCTGGGCAGGGCTGTGCTTGTGAGGCCTTCCAGGATCTCCTTCCTTCCTTCCTTCCTTCCTTCCTTCCTTCCTTCCTTCCTTCCTTCTTCCTTCCTTCCTTCCTTCCTTCCTTCCTTCCTTCCTTCCTTCCTTCCTTCCTGTCCTCCCTCCCTGTCCTCCCTCCCTGTCCTCCCTCCCTGTCCTCCCTCCCTCCTTGTCGGAGCCTGCCGACGAGACGAACGGTTCCTGAAGTGGGGAGTGAGGATTGAGAAAAAATTGGACAAGAGACAAAGATGGGATCGGGAGGGCGAGCAGTTCTGACTAGACTGCTGCCCCTACTTTATTTTTCAGCTTTCTTTTATACACACAGAAACAAGAAGGTTACATAAAGCGGCTGAGGCAGCAAGTACAGATTAGTTATGTTTTCTCAAAGTTTGGCCCTGACTGTTCTTAGACCTTTAGATATTTTCCCATTCCCAGGGTAGCAGGTGTCTGTTTGTTCTTTATGCTTATCGGAGTTCCCCTTAGCGATCCTCCCAAATTCTGCTTGAAGTTACATTTTCTTAACCCTTAATGCTCCGGCTCCCTACATATCCCCCTTTTTTATTTTTATTTTTTGAGATCGTGTCTGGCTTAGGTAGTCAGTACAGACATTCTCACTTACCCGTCATTGGATATCGATCATCAAAGCGATCGACTCCTGTCTTAGGTTGTAAAAACGCTTACTGATCATTACCCGTCATTGGCTACCGATCTCCTTTGGGGTTAGACAGGGGCAGTGGCTTTTGGTTTATTAGCCATGTGGAGCCTTATTTTGTGAATTTCTCCATAAATATCTGTGACTGTCCCCATCACAGCTTTTGCGATGCAGGGGAGGAAACACAGTATCAGGAGGATCACAACAAGTGGAATTACAAGGGGGGGCCATAATTTGAAGCATTGAAGAGTATGATGGAAATACATTGTGAAAACTAGAGACAAGTTTGTTGAGAGTATCAGCTATACCTGTATTTAAAGGAGAGGCCTCTTGCAGTGTCAAGACCTCTTTATGAAACTGGATAAGATCAAGAGTAACATTTTTTCTTACACGGTCTGTGAGACTCATACCTCATAGCAGAAAAATGTTTATTCCACTCACCCTTTGTCTGTTAACAGCCGAAGCATAAAGTCCCATGATGTCTTACCTTCTCAGGGTCAAGTCACTCATATTGTAACAGCTCTGTTGAGATAAGTGGAGAGAACTGATCTTCATTGCCCTCATGACTTCTCTCACAATCAGGTGAGAGAGGAAAGCCAGAGACAGCAGTGGCTTTTGCCAGGCAGGGGGAAGGGGAGGAAAGGCTCCTTTTTGGGTCTTCTAAGGCAGCTCATTGGGGGTCCCCACTCGGTTCCGCCTGGCTTAGGTTGTATCTCCCGTGAGATATCTTACCCGTCTTTGGCTGCGAACCATCTTTTGGGGACCAGACAGAGAGACATGAGGTGTAAACACAAGGATGGAACAGAGTCCCAGAAAGGCACAGTCTTACAGACTCTTCTTTCCTTAAGGAAAGACATGGGGGGGACAGTCGGCTAGGCTGTTGTGTGACTACATCTCCCCCTTTTTTGTTTTTGAAGCATGAGAAACACAGAACGTGCAGTTGTTTCATTTACAGCCCGTTGGAGGGCTATTTGTCCACATCTGAGGACTATGTAAAACAAACAGAACAATAAACAGAATAGCAATATCCCCAGCAAACCCTCTACCCAAAGTCTTTATCCATTTAACAGGGTCTGAAGTGGAAAGTCCTTCTGCAGCTGCGGAAAGTGAGCTTTCCCACACCCTAGGGGCGTGGATGGGTATCTATAGATGTCTCTTTTTCTGTGGGCTGTCGTTCACGGTATGGTTTAACACCGACCAGGAATTCACAAAGGTTTTTTTTTCCGGACCTGGAGAAATACAAGCAAAGCCTCTTCCCCGTGTTATCTCGCGGGGAGAAGTAGGATCAGCTTTCCCACGTAATATTTTAAACAAAGGTTGTAATTCACCGGTTGTCAACTGCAACTGAGGTCTAATCCAGTTAATGTCTCCCAGTAGCTTTTGGAAATCATTTAACGTTTTTAAACAATCTCGCCGGATTTGTATTTTTTGAGGCACAATGGCCTGAGGCATTAAACAATATCCCAGATAAGAGTAAGGAGGCACTTGCTGAATTTTTTTTGGGGGGGGGCTATAACTAGCCCATAATTGTGGAGCTTTTTTGTAAATGAGCAAAAGCAGCAAGCAACTTTGGTTCACAAGAGTGGGCAAGAAGTATGTCATCCGTGTAGTGGATGATGTAAATATCTGAAAATGTCCTTTGGGTAGGTTCTATTGCAGCTGATACAAATTTTTGACACAATGTAGGGCTACTAGCCATTCTCTGAGGTAGCACTAGCCAATGATATCTCTTAAAAGGTTTTTGTAAATTAACAGAAGGAACACTGAAAGCAAATCTAGGGCAGTCATCAGGATTTAAAGGTATAGTATAAAAACAATCTTTTCAGTCCAAAACAATTTTATATGTGTTTTTTGGTGTGGCTGCAGGACAGGGCAAGCCTGTCTGTAAGGCTCCCATTAATTTCATGGTTTTATTAACTTTTTGTAAATCTTGTCATAATCTCTATCTACCAGATTTTTTCTTAATAACAAAAATGGGAGAATTCCAGGGAGAATTGGAGGAAGCAATGTGTCCCTTTTTAACTTGCTCCTGTACTAGCAGCTTGGCGGCTTGAATCTTTTTCTGTTGATAGGGGCCTCGGGCAGTGGATCTAGCCCTGCAACTACACTTGGAGGAGAGCTTCATTGTAACCTAGGCTTCTATTCTGATTGAGCTTCTAATAAAGGCCCAGTCTGTCGAGCCTGAACTAACTGCATTTGAACAGAGAGGGAAGTGAGTGCAGCTTGTAATCTTTGCACCTCTGCTTCCAAGGGGGATCCAGTTTGGGTTGGTCATTTTTAGAGTATCTGATTCCTTTATGTCTAGGATCGATCACATCCCTAACCAAATTCCATAAGGAAAAAGTGTCTACTGGTACTTCAGAGGGTCCATGAGCATCATAATATCCCTGCAAATGCTCTCTTACCTTTTCCCAAGTTTCTAAGTTTAAAGTCCCTTCTTCTGGGAACCAGGGACATATTTGTACTACAAACTCTAAGAATCGAAGCAACGTGCTTCACTGGTTTTAATTCCTCTAGTTTTTAGCATGCTCCTTAATATGTGGGTAAACAGCCTTTTACTGTTCCCCTGTCCCATTTTATTTTACTCCCGACTATGGTATCTCACCGCTTTCGCCAACCTTATTTGACGCGTCTCATTTGCAAGCGGTGTCCTTCACTGATTCCCCAGTATTCGGGTCCCTGTTCGGGCGCCACTTGTCGGAGCCTGCCGACGAGACGAACGGTCCCTGAAGTGGGGAGTGAGGATTGAGAAAAAAATAGACAAGAGACAAAGATGGGATCGGGAGGGCGAGCAGTTCTAATTAGACTGCAGCGCCTACTTTATTTTTCAGCTTTCTTTTATACACACAGAAACAAGAAGGTTACATAAAGCGGCTGAGGCAGCAAGTACAGATTAGTTATGTTTTCTCAAAGTTTGGCCCTGACTGTTCTTAGACCTTTAGATATTTTCCCATTCCCAGGGTAGCAGGTGTCTGTTTGTTCTTTATGCTTATCGGAGTTCCCCTTAGCGATCCTCCCAAACTCTGCTTGAAGTTACATTTTCTTAACCCTTAATGCTCCGGCTCCCTACACCTCCTTCCTGGATAATTGCCACCCTGCAGACATGTTTCTACCTTGGTTCTGACTCACACTCATTACGTTGCAGTGTGAACTCTGCCTCGGTCATCTGCTGCCTGGATCACTGAAAACAATCCAGATCTCTTCCCATCCGGACAACTGCTACCACCTCTCCGAAATTAGCTATTAGGAGTGTAAGGCTTTCTTGTCCCACCCATCCATCCAAACACAACATGGGTGAAAGGAGAAGTCCAGCACGCCCAGTCACTCACTCATGCATTCTAAACTGCCCTCGGGGGGCTTCCTGATGTAGAAAAGCTGACGGACAAGTTCACGAGCACTTAGTGATGCAACGAGATAAATGCCAAGTTGGGAGACAGCTTCACTGACTTCTGCTGTCCGACGTTGGCAGTAAGGAGGATGGCAAAATTTGAGGTTCTTCACTTCTTGACGCAGCAGTTATGGATCGGACAATAAACAAGAGAAATAAGTAAAACGTCACAGGACGTCGGATAGCGATGAGTGCCAAGGAGAGAATACATTGTAGAAGGGGGACATGAATGCATTCTATGAAAGTACGTTCTCAAAGGAACAGTCAGGAAGGTATCTGTCACGATATTAATCGGGAAATACAGTTCGAACGCACAGAACCTGCCTGCAGAAATGCGGCTCATCTTGGCGGGAGCAAACAGGCTGGGATGTGGCTCAGATAGCATTCTGTAAAGTGGGCTTCCATTTCCTCATCTGTGAAATGGGGGGTGGGGAGGGAGGGAGGGAGGGAGCGAGCTCCCACTTAATAAACAGTTCAGCTATTCTAAGAAGCAGGTACTGAGAGACGATTGGGTGTGCAAGAGCACGTTCTAGGGAAAACACTGGGGAGAGAAAGATGGAGTGCGAGCCAGAGGAGGATGGGGAGCTGGCATATCCACGGAGCGGGCCTGACCCTGTGCGGCAGAGAAGTGTGGCAGGGACAGTCTAACGCCACGGTGCGCTTCACTCCCGGCCAAGCGGGCAGAGAACCCCCAAGCCACAGTGGCCTGGCTGGCTGTGGGGAGAAGGCAGGCCGCCCAGAGCTGTTGGTGGGTCTCAGAGCACAGCTCAGCACAGCACAGCTCAGCACAGCACAGCTCAGTTCAGCACAGCTCAGCTCAGCAGAGCACAGCACAGCACAGCTCATCTCAGCACAGCACAGCACAGCTCAGCTCAGCTCAGCTCAGCTCAGCACAGCACAGCACAGCACAGCACAGCACAGCACACCTCAGCACAGCACAGCTCAGGATAGCACAGCACAGCACAGCACAGCACAGCACAGCTCAGGACAGCACAGCGCACCACAGCACAGCTCGTCTCAGCACAGCACAGCTCAGCACCACAGCAAAACTGACCACAGCACAGCACAGAACAGCACAGCTCAGGACAGCACAGCGCACCACAGCACAGCTCGTCTCAGCACAGCACAGCTCAGCACCACAGCAAAACTGACCACAGCACAGGACAGCACAGCACAGCACAGGACAGGACAGGACAGCACAGCACAGCACAGCACAGCACAGCACAGCACAGCACAGCTCAGCTCAGCAGAGCACAGCACAGCACAGCTCAGCTCAGCAGAGCACAGCACAGCACAGCTCATCTCAGCACAGCACAGCACAGCACAGCTAAGGACAGCACAGCACAGCTCAGTTCAGCACAGCTCAGCTCAGCAGACCACAGCACAGCACAGCTCATCTCAGCACAGCACAGCACAGCACAGCTCAGCTCAGCTCAGCTCAGCTCAGCTCAGCACAGCACAGCACAGCTCAGGACAGCACAGCACAGCACAGCACAGCACAGCACAGCACAGGACAGCACAGCACAGCACAGGACAGCACAGCACAGCACAGCACAGCACAGCTAAGGACAGCACAGCACAGCTCAGTTCAGCACAGCTCAGCTCAGCAGAGCACAGCACAGCACAGCTCATCTCAGCACAGCACAGCACAGCACAGCACAGCACAGCTCAGCTCAGCTCAGCTCAGCTCAGCTCAGCTCAGCACAGCACAGCACAGCTCAGGACAGCACAGCACAGCACAGCACAGCACAGCACAGCACAGGACAGCACAGCACAGCACAGCACAGCACAGCACAGCTCAGGACAGCACAGTGCACCACAGCACAGCTCGTCTCAGCACAGCACAGCTCAGCACCACAGCAAAACCGACCACAGCACAGGACAGCACAGCACAGCACAGCACAGCACAGCACAGCACAGCACAGGACAGCACAGCACAGCACAGCACAGCACAGCACAGCACAGGACAGCACAGCACAGCACAGCACAGCACAGCTAAGGACAGCACAGCACAGCTCAGTTCAGCACAGCTCAGCTCAGCAGAGCACAGCACAGCACAGCTCATCTCAGCACAGCACAGCACAGCTCAGCTCAGCTCAGCTCAGCTCAGCTCAGCACAGCACAGCACAGCTCAGGACAGCACAGCACAGCACAGCACAGCACAGCACAGTACAGCACAGCACAGGACAGCACAGCACAGCACAGCACAGCTCAGGACAGCACAGCGCACCACAGCACAGCTCGTCTCAGCACAGCACAGCTCAGCACCACAGCAAAACCGACCACAGCACAGGACAGCACAGCACAGCACAGCACAGCACAGCACAGCACAGGACAGCACAGCACAGCACAGCACAGCACAGCACGGCACGGCACGGCACGGCACGGCACGGCACGGCACGGCACGGCACAGCACAGGACAGCACAGCACAGCACAGGACAGCACAGCACAGCACAGCACAGCTAAGGACAGCACAGCACAGCACAGCACAGGACAGCACAGCACAGCACAGCACAGCACAGCACAGCACAGCACAGCACAGGACAGCACAGCACAGCACAGCACAGCACAGCTAAGGACAGCACAGCACAGCTCAGTTCAGCACAGCTCAGCTCAGCAGAGCACAGCACAGCACAGCTCATCTCAGCACAGCACAGCACAGCACAGCACAGCACAGCTCAGCTCAGCTCAGCTCAGCTCAGCTCAGCACAGCACAGCACAGCTCAGGACAGCACAGCACAGCACAGCACAGCACAGCACAGCACAGCACAGGACAGCACAGCACAGCACAGCACAGCACAGCACAGCTCAGGACAGCACAGCGCACCACAGCACAGCTCGTCTCAGCACAGCACAGCTCAGCACCACAGCAAAACCGACCACAGCACAGGACAGCACAGCACAGCACAGCACAGCACAGCACAGCACAGCACAGGACAGCACAGCACAGCACAGCACAGCACAGCACAGGACAGCACAGCACAGCACAGCACAGCACAGCTAAGGACAGCACAGCACAGCTCAGTTCAGCACAGCTCAGCTCAGCAGAGCACAGCACAGCACAGCTCATCTCAGCACAGCACAGCACAGCTCAGCTCAGCTCAGCTCAGCTCAGCTCAGCACAGCACAGCACAGCTCAGGACAGCACAGCACAGCACAGCACAGCACAGTACAGCACAGCACAGGACAGCACAGCACAGCACAGCACAGCTCAGGACAGCACAGCGCACCACAGCACAGCTCGTCTCAGCACAGCACAGCTCAGCACCACAGCAAAACCGACCACAGCACAGGACAGCACAGCACAGCACAGCACAGCACAGCACAGCACAGCACAGGACAGCACAGCACAGCACAGCACAGCACAGGACAGCACAGCACAGCACAGCACAGCACAGCACAGCACAGGACAGCACAGCACAGCACAGGACAGCACAGCACAGCACAGCACAGCTAAGGACAGCACAGCACAGCACAGCACAGGACAGCACAGCACAGCACAGCACAGCACAGCACAGCACAGCACAGCACAGGACAGCACAGCACAGCACAGCACAGCACAGCTAAGGACAGCACAGCACAGCTCAGTTCAGCACAGCTCAGCTCAGCAGAGCACAGCACAGCACAGCTCATCTCAGCACAGCACAGCACAGCACAGCACAGCACAGCACAGCTCAGCTCAGCTCAGCTCAGCTCAGCTCAGCTCAGCACAGCACAGCACAGCTCAGGACAGCACAGCACAGCACAGCACAGCACAGCACAGCACAGGACAGCACAGCACAGCACAGCACAGCACAGCACAGCTCAGGACAGCACAGCGCACCACAGCACAGCTCGTCTCAGCACAGCACAGCTCAGCACCACAGCAAAACCGACCACAGCACAGGACAGCACAGCACAGCACAGCACAGCACAGCACAGCACAGCACAGGACAGCACAGCACAGCACAGCACAGCACAGCACAGCACAGCACAGCACAGCACAGCACAGGACAGCACAGCACAGCACAGCTAAGGACAGCACAGCACAGCTCAGTTCAGCACAGCTCAGCTCAGCAGAGCACAGCACAGCACAGCTCATCTCAGCACAGCACAGCACAGCTCAGCTCAGCTCAGCTCAGCTCAGCTCAGCACAGCACAGCACAGCTCAGGACAGCACAGCACAGCACAGCACAGCACAGTACAGCACAGCACAGGACAGCACAGCACAGCACAGCACAGCTCAGGACAGCACAGCGCACCACAGCACAGCTCGTCTCAGCACAGCACAGCTCAGCACCACAGCAAAACCGACCACAGCACAGGACAGCACAGCACAGCACAGCACAGCACAGCACAGGACAGCACAGCACAGCACAGCACAGCACAGCACAGCACAGGACAGCACAGCACAGCACAGCACAGCACAGGACAGCACAGCACAGCACAGGACAGCACAGCACAGCACAGCACAGCTAAGGACAGCACAGCACAGCACAGCACAGGACAGCACAGCACAGCACAGCACAGCACAGCACAGCACAGCACAGGACAGCACAGCACAGCACAGCACAGCACAGCTAAGGACAGCACAGCACAGCACAGCACAGCACAGCACAGCACAGGACAGCACAGCACAGCACAGCACAGGACAGCACAGGACAGCACAGCACAGCACAGCACAGGACAGCACAGCACAGCACAGCACAGCACAGGACAGCACAGGACAGCACAGCACAGCACAGGACAGCACAGCACAGCACAGCACAGCACAGCACAGCACAGGACAGCACAGCACAGCACAGGACAGCACAGCACAGCACAGCACAGCTAAGGACAGCACAGCACAGCACAGCACAGGACAGCACAGCACAGCACAGCACAGCACAGCACAGCACAGCACAGCACAGGACAGCACAGCACAGCACAGCACAGCACAGCTAAGGACAGCACAGCACAGCTCAGTTCAGCACAGCTCAGCTCAGCAGAGCACAGCACAGCACAGCTCATCTCAGCACAGCACAGCACAGCACAGCACAGCACAGCACAGCACAGCTCAGCTCAGCTCAGCTCAGCTCAGCTCAGCTCAGCTCAGCACAGCACAGCACAGCTCAGGACAGCACAGCACAGCACAGCACAGCACAGCACAGCACAGCACAGCACAGGACAGCACAGCACAGCACAGCACAGCACAGCACAGCACAGCTCAGGACAGCACAGCGCACCACAGCACAGCTCGTCTCAGCACAGCACAGCTCAGCACCACAGCAAAACCGACCACAGCACAGGACAGCACAGCACAGCACAGCACAGCACAGCACAGCACAGCACAGGACAGCACAGCACAGCACAGCACAGCACAGCACAGCACAGCACAGCACAGGACAGCACAGCACAGCACAGCTAAGGACAGCACAGCACAGCTCAGTTCAGCACAGCTCAGCTCAGCAGAGCACAGCACAGCACAGCTCATCTCAGCACAGCACAGCACAGCTCAGCTCAGCTCAGCTCAGCTCAGCACAGCACAGCACAGCTCAGGACAGCACAGCACAGCACAGCACAGCACAGTACAGCACAGCACAGGACAGCACACCACAGCACAGCACAGCTCAGGACAGCACAGCGCACCACAGCACAGCTCGTCTCAGCACAGCACAGCTCAGCACCACAGCAAAACCGACCACAGCACAGGACAGCACAGCACAGCACAGCACAGCACAGCACAGCACAGGACAGCACAGCACAGCACAGCACAGCACAGCACAGCACAGGACAGCACAGCACAGCACAGCACAGCACAGGACAGCACAGCACAGCACAGGACAGCACAGCACAGCACAGCACAGCTAAGGACAGCACAGCACAGCACAGCACAGGACAGCACAGCACAGCACAGCACAGCACAGCACAGCACAGCACAGCACAGGACAGCACAGCACAGCACAGCACAGCACAGCTAAGGACAGCACAGCACAGCACAGCACAGCACAGCACAGCACAGGACAGCACAGCACAGCACAGCACAGGACAGCACAGGACAGCACAGCACAGCACAGCACAGCACAGCACAGGACAGCACAGCACAGCACAGCACAGCACAGCACAGCTCAGCTCAGGACAGCACAGGACAGCACAGCACAGCACAGCACAGCACAGCACAGCACAGCACAGCACAGCTCAGGACAGCTCAGCTCAGCTCAGCACAGCACAGCACAGGACAGCACAGCACAGCACAGGGGAGGGTCAGTTATGGAGTCGTGCACGTTGGAGACGTGACAGG
Source organism: Rhinolophus sinicus (assembly GCF_057876585.1). Taxonomy (NCBI): domain Eukaryota; kingdom Metazoa; phylum Chordata; class Mammalia; order Chiroptera; family Rhinolophidae; genus Rhinolophus; species Rhinolophus sinicus. The sequence goes on from NW_028290710.1 coordinate 1,789,251, forward strand.
CACATTTTCTTGGGCACCGCGTTCCACCCCTTCTGCCATGTATCAGTTGGCTCGGGCCGCCATCACAAATACCATAGGCCGAGTGGTTTAAACGACAGAAATGTATCGCCTGACAGTTCTGCAAGCTGAAAGTTCGAGTGCTAGGTTTTGGCACGGTTGGTTTCTGCCCAGGGCTCCGTCCTTGGCTTACAGATGCCCGTCTTCTCCCCGTGTCCTCACGTGGCCTTTCCTCTGTGTGTCCAGTTAGGTTTTTAAAAGGACCCCGGGATTCCCCACTCACTCGGAGTCAGGGTTTGCCCGGTGCGAGAGCTTCTCCCCTGTCCTCCCCTCCGCCCCGCCCCCACTCCTTCATACAGAGCTGCCATCTGTGGGGTTCCTTCACGTCTGTCCGCCCTCCTTCCTCTCTTTCACGGTGAGGAGGCGGCACGCGAAATGGCCAGTGGGTACCCAGTGGGTACCTAGGGTGAGACCGGTAGGAAGAAGCGGGCGGGCAGAGGGAAGACAGGTCCTTCCTTCCTTCCTTCCTTCCTTCCTTCCTTCCTTCCTTCCGTCCGTCGCGGGAATCTGAACGCTAAAAACCCACACCCGGAGCAGAGTGTTGCTGCAGGGTGTGCTTGTTGGGCCCGTAACCCTGGTGGTGGGGTGCCGGGGTGGGGGGCTGGGTGGGCGGGGAAATGACTGCAACCGTCACAGCCGGACCTCCCCGGGACCCTCATCGTTCCCGGCCGGTGTCTGGCCTACGAACTCTAATAAGACTCCGAGGTCGGCTGTTTAGCGACCCCCCCCCCCTGGACTCGCCCCCACCCCCACCCCACCCCCCCGCACGCCCGCCGCCGCCGCCCGTGATTCTCCACGGGTTGAGCGCGTTGGCCCGGGTCAGGAAGAGGAGAGGGAGACGGTGTCGTTGGCCCAGGGCGACGGTGGGGCGAGTTTTCGCCAACAATTTTTTCCTCCCTAGCGGTTGGAAAGCGGCCGCCTAAGGGTGGGGGAGGTTTGAACAAAGGCGGCGGGGAGAAAGAAGCCCCAGGCCAGGTCGGAGGCGCTGACTGGACCGGAGAGCTTTCTGCATTTGAATGAAGCCATTGAACGAGGACCTTTGGAATGTGTCGACCTGGCCTCCCCCTCCCTTCTCGGCCCCAACCCCCATCTCCTCCCTCCCTCCCTCCCTCCCTCCCCCCCCCCCCCCCACAGAGTTTCCTTCCCGTCCACGGACTGACCTGCGACCTTCCATCCTGCCAGACCTTGCACGGAATAAATAATACCTCCTCTTTTAGAGTTCTCTCGCTCTATCCAGAAAATAAACAAACCGAGGAACAGACGACCCCCCCGCCCCACCCCCCACCCCCCACACACCTGTCACCCCATGTCATGCCTCTCAGGGCAGTGCCACTCCCTTTGGGCACAGCCAGACTTCCTGGACTCAGCCAGGGCCTCTCAGGGCACTGCCACTCCCTCTGGGCACAGCCAGACTTCCTGGACTCAGCCAGGGTTCTCAGGGCACTGCCACTCTCTCTGGGCCTCTCAGGGTACCCTGCTTGAACAACAGCGACTCAGCAGTCAAGGTGCTTACATACTCTCAATGGCGGCCGGTCAAGACACAAAAGCAAACATCCGCCAGTTCCACTACATGGTGGTGTGTTCCCAGGCAAACAGTAAAGCGGTGCATTGAATTAGGGGTAGAAGGCCATTCCCCATAGTCCACGGTCCTTCGCCAGAGCTGCGTGTTAGCCTCACAATGTGTGCCCTAGCCTTGAATTCATGCGAGTTGAGTAATGAAGCTTCGAGGCCTCCCCACAACTCCCAGCCATGCAGAGTTTCCCCAGAAGCTGAGGTGAAAAGAGGGAGTCCTCCTGGGTGGGGCGGGGTGGCCATGGGCAAGAAGAAGGGCTTCCTGGCTCAGAGCTCACAGTTCCGCCTCGGCGCCAACCCAGGTCGCAGGGTCCCAATCACATACATTAATTCTGCAGAAAGACAGACATAAGGCTGTGTTCAGGTGTAACTGTGCCCATGAGGTCCAGGCCCAGAGATAGAGGAGAGAGAGAGAGAGAGAGAGAGAGAGAGAGAGAGAGAGAGAGAGAGAGAGAGGTAAAGGGTTCCTGGGTTCATGGCCAGAGAGACATGCTAGGAAGTCCCTAACCACATGGTCCCCCCAGCAGCCCCTTTGCCTCCAAAAACATAGGTGGGAGGGGACAGACCCCTGAGACCCAGGGTGATAAGGCCAGGCAAGGTCCCCCGGCCTGGAATGTGGGATTGGGGGAGACTTTCCAAGGCCATTGTGATGCTTCCCCAGTGCGGTGGGAGGTGTCCCTGCGGTAGCAGCTCTGTGCTTCTCCTCCAGACCTGGGGGGTGGGGGGGGCGGCGTGGAGGTATCTGCACGCACTCCACTAGAAAGAGAAGGCCTGGTCTATGTGCCCCGGCAGCCAGGGCATCCCGGGTACTGAGTGTAAAGGGTGTGGGGCTGAGAGGCCCGTGGAGGGACGTCGGGGCTCAGAGGGGAGGGCGTCGGCAAGGGGAGCCCTCTGCCTCGCTCTCACGCACCATCACAGACAGCACAGGCCCCAGGGCTCACACAAGGGACACTTATTTCTCACAGATCGGGGTGCCAGCATGGTGGGTTCCTGGGGAGGGTCCTCTTCCTGGCTGGCACATGGCCACCTTCTCCCCGGGTTCTGCTACAGTAGGGAGACAGTTCTGGTTTCTTCCTTGTCTGAGGGCACCGATCCCATCCTGAGGATCTCCCCCCCCCCCTTCGAAGTATTGATTTGGGGGACACAAACAGACGCTCTATGACAGTCATTCGCAGCCTGAGGGATTCAGGCAGGTGGGAGGGGTGAGGTGGGAAGGTGGGGCTGGTGGGGAGTGTGTGTGGTCTATGAGTGAGGGGATGTTCGGGGTCGGTGGGCAGAGCGTGGGGCCCCGGATGTCAAAGCCGCCTGGGCAGATGTCAGGTGGCGGTAGCGGGGGCGAGTGGGGGAGACCATCGCAGAGTGGAAGGTCATAAAGTTAAAGGTTGGGAGTGGGGCCGATGGTCCACGTGGAGGCAAAGTCCTCCACCTCCTCAAGCGGGAATCCGGGAGAGATTCTGCCTAGGAGAGGATGGGTGGTGTGTGGAGGTGACAAGGGTGAGGGAGGGGCAGAATTTACTTCCCAGCCCCCTGGGACTTCGTAAGGTCACAGGGGATAAGCAAGTGTGAGCAGCCCTGGTGGAGACGGTGTGGGGGAGAATGGGGCTGCTGGGAAGTCTCAGTCAAGGTGGGCACGTCCGATAATACAGCGGGAGGGGCAGCAGCGGGGACTGGCCAGAATGGATTGGGTAAACAGGGCTGTCTAAGTGACCCCGTGTGGTGACCGGCCTTCCACAGCTCGTTGGGACACCCGCCTGCCTGGGAAGAGAGAGGGGGCAGGATGACCTTTCCCACCGGTTGGTTGCTGTCTTTCCCTTCGCAGCACCCCTTGCGTCTGCGTTCCTGAGAGCTTGGACAGCATTTTGCTGGCTGGGGCGGGGGGGGGGGGGGGGGATGAGTGTGGGGTCAGGGTGCAGCCCCAGATGGCCAGAACTGGAAACTCTGATGTTGTGATTGTGCTTCCCCACCGCAGGCAGACAGAACACATCTGGCTCCCTGTGTGTGCAGAAATCCGTAGACGTATGTGAAATTTGGGAGCTCGCCAAAGGCGCGACCGTTCTCCTGAAGGATGGTAAAATGTGGCCTCCGGGCATCTGGACAACGGCAGTCCTGGTCCCACGTGTCCATCCCGTTGGACAGCTGACTCACGTGAGAAGGAGAGACGAAAGGGTGACGATGCCGTTCTCTTTAAAGATCTGAGCCACCTGTGCGGGTATGCCCGAGTGTGCTTTCTGTCCCCGCCTCAGCATGGAGGCTTGTCACCCAAGCATGCCCTGCGCAAGGAGTGGGAGGTGGCCCCCGGAGCACGCGTGCTCCTTCTGACCGGGTCTTTGCACCGTGTCTGGTGACCGGAGGCCACATGCCTTTGTCCTCTGTGGTGCCGCAGACTAGCACCCGTGAAACCAGGGAGAGCCAGCAGATGTGTGCGTGACAGACCCCGTGGGCTCCCTGACAGCAGCCCCGAGCCGAGCCTCACCTCACCTCTTTCCTGTTCCGCAGCCTCCTACTCTTCCCTTTGGTGTTTGACTGTGATCCCCGGGACCGGGAGGCTTTGCTCCAGGCTGCAGATCTTCACATCCCACCTCTCATTCTTGAGAGGTGTTTGGCGTTCCTAGGTGTCCACCTAAGAAACATCCAAACCTCCAGACTCCTTGGAGAATGTTAATGAGTGTATCTGAGTCACACTGACAGACAACCATTGCCAGGAAGCGGTCTCAAGGGCTGGAGAAAATACTCCAGAAAAGGGCAGTTTTGCAGCTTATTTTATATAATTGGGATACACGGAGGAGGCAGAAGGCCTGGTACACGAAAGCCGTTGGTGGCAGAGTCAGGGGGCAGGAGAAAGCAAGTGGGGACACCTCTGGGACTGGATTAAGAAGTAAAACGGAGGGACGCTTACTTCTTTTGCACGGGTGGGTAACGGGGTAGATAATAATTCACGTTTACAGCACGTAAGGATGGTATCCAGGGAACAAGACGAAGATGAGGGGGTTCTGTTGTCTTGGGCACCGGTGCAGTGGGCTGTGCCCTGAGGTGTCTGGAAAACAGGATCGCTCAGACATTCCGAGGGTATGTTATCTTAGATGCCAAAAGATAACAGACGGGCTCACTGAAGGCAAAGGGTGACCTTTGTCTGTCAAGGAAGCTACAGGCCTAGGATGTGACTGCCCACCGTGACTTGCTTTCATTCGGGAATTTTTATGTTCAGACCCTCCTGTGCGGTTACGTTCGGTCTCTAAGTTTGTGGGGCCTGCCACGCCGGCCTCTCCTGAGCTTGACAGGTTTAGTAAGTGGCCCCCTTCTTTGTCCGCATTTCCCCCTTTGGGCCGTAAGTCGATCCGAAGGATGCACCGATGATGTGGTCTCCCGGGACTAGGAAGGCTCACTCCTAGGAATTCTTAGTGTTTCCCTTTGTCTTGCTGTAATGGTGGACCATTGCGGATGGGGCCGGACCGTAACCTTGGATGGCAGTCCAGGCCAATTTTTGTTGTTGTTGTTGTTGTTGTTTTCCCCAAAGGAAAGGTGAGTAAGCGGAAGGCAGGTAGGTCTCATGAGCCTTCACTGAGTAAAAAACACACTGAATCGTTTCTAACCTATAAGCTATCGTGATTCAAACGTTGCCGTCTGTCTCGGTTTTCTGTATTTTGCAGCCAGTGTAACGTTTACTTATAGTTTGAGGGCACACCGTGTATGTATCGCTGTAGTTCTCACAATCTGACCGTGAGATGGGTTCCCGTGCACCGGTGGTGTTGTTCTTGTGATCTGAATATCCCATCTACTTCCCATGGGAAGCATCTAATTCCTGCTAGTTGTGCAATCGGGAACTGAGTTTAATTTTTATTTGGGGCCGAGGCTGTTAAGAACACAATGGTATGAATCACAATCACCATCTAAAAATGTCTAGAGGCCAGGAGGACGGTAAGAGTTTCATGAGTCAATTTCCTGTGTCTCACTCGGCAGCCCCGTTACAGAGGGCCATTATTTTAATAGCCGCTTAAGCTTCTCTGAATTAATATAGTCAGTAGTCTTTGTCGAGGTGAGGGGTAAGCGTCATTGTGTTCTAGCATTTATACGTAAAATTCCTTTATCGGTATTTCTTTTCTACTAACCTTCTACGACTTCACTTGTCTTTCTCAGTTTGTGTCCTTTTTCGCATTCAGAAATGATCAACAGTATCAGAACAAACGACTCCCTTTTAACTTCTCTCAAAACCACATACACACGCCTTTTCTTCCTTCTATGCTGGCATGCCTTCTAAGTTTCCAAAGAGAAAGCGTAAATAGTATTATCGAAAATACAGAGCCGGCCCGGTGGCTCAGGCCGTTGGAACTCCGTGCTCCTGATGCCGAAGGCTGCCGGTTCGATTCCCGCATGGGCCGGTGGGCTCTCGACCACGAGGTGGCCGGTTGGATTCCCGCAAGGGATGCTGGGCTGCGCCCCCTGCAACTGACAGCGGCAACCGGACCTGGAGGTGAGCTGCGCCTTCCACGACTACGATCGGAAGGACAACAACTTGACTGGGAAAAAGCCCCGGCAATTCACCCTGTTCCCCAATAAAGTCCTGTCCCCCTTCCCCAATGTAAAAAAATAAAAATAAATAAATAAATAAATAAATAAATAAATAAATAAATAAATAAAATTTAAAAAAAAAGAAGAGAAGAAAAGAAAAACAAATATTTTACCGGAAAAGAAAGAAAATACCAAAGTTATTCTGTGCACCTTCAATGATTAACAGTTGGGGTATATGAGTACAGGGTTTGAGAAAAGCCTAAAGAACAAGTATAACTATCATTGTGACTGATAATATTAGCGGGCAGGTAAAGACAATCAAACGAATGGTTATTTTAAGTCCCACGTCAATTCGTAGGTCTACAGGCCTTCTTGAGGTCTCGGGATAGCTGTCTACCCCTGACGTCAGCAGCTTTTCGTCCTCCGGGAGCCTTTGAGGTTGGCCGTCGGTGGAGGCGAGTGTCAGACAGGAGCAGATGTCCAGCCACAGGTGGGCAACTCTTTTTCATGAGCGATGTGAATCCTTGCGTTAACGCCTTTAAGTTCACTGCACCTGGATCGATTAGTGATAACGAATAAGTCCCTGTCAACGAGGTTGGAGGGTCTTTAGCTGATGTCATATCCAGTGGTGGACGACGTCTCCCGGCTGTGAGTCGTGGTCTTGGAAGTCTTCGTGTCCCGGGAGCACGCTGAAGCGAATCGGTTGCAGACTTATCGGTTTATTTAAGCTGCTTGATAAGTCCTTGATAATAACGCAAAATGTCTCCTTTCGGTAAGATTGTTTCACACGTCCGGTCACACGGGGTGAACGCTGACTACTGAGGAGAAAGTCTACGTTTACCAAAAGGAGTAGCTCTCAGGTTGAGAAACACCGTAAGGAGAGTTTTCAGCCAAGGGAGACGAAAAGCTTCTCAAAATTTACCCAGTGGAGTTTTAACTGTACCGTTTGTACGTTCTACAAATCCAGAGGACCGGGGTGATAAGCCACGACGAAAATGCTGCAGGGTAGGCCGGATGTTCCCGATCGAGTGCATCCTTTGCCTCAGAGACTATGTAACTCACAGGGAATGCCCCTAGTTCGGGATCATTTCTTTCCAGTCGTGACTTACCCACCATCGAGGCTGTTGCTCTCCTGCAAGGGGATGTCTCCACCTAGTGAGACAACCGTACAGATCGTGACTCACACACATCTGTACCGTGGAGAGGGTGGCCTTCGGATAAACTCCTTTATCCGAATTTCCTGTGTTTTCATGCACGACTAGGAAGAGAGTTTATAGCGAAGGTGTCCCAGGGTGGGAGCTTTAGATAATACTTCCTCTAGAGTGTCTTCGGCTCGGCTCGTTTCCCTTCAGGGTTCCGTTGAATGGGATCGGGCCGATCTCATTTTAAGGAGACAAACAGAGGCTGGGCCATGAATGAAAAATTCGGAACCCCGTCGTGATAGTATCCAGTCAGACCCGGGGAATCCTCTCGGCTGTTTTTTGTCTGTTTGCTTTTAGAAGAGGAAAGATTATTATTTAGGGTTAATTCGTAGCCCATCTTTAGATATTAGATGGCAAGGTATTTTCCTTTGGGTAAACAAAATCGAAGCTTGTCCTTTGACACCCTGTGTCCCTTAATGGCTAGCTATTGCGATCGGTAAATCGCGTCCTCTTATGGTAGGGGGTCCAATGTGTCCTAGAGCGTAAGAGTAAGTTATCCGTATATTGGCTGAGAGTATCATTTCTGGGACATTTTGCATTCGTTCAAATCGGCGTTTAGCATCTGAGAGAAGCAGGTGGGACTCTCTGTCTACCCCGGGGCACGACTGTCCACGTAAACTCTGATCTTCCCAGGTAGAAAGGCAAAGAGGTATTTCCTGTCCTGTGTTTTACAGGAATGCTGAAAAAAGGCACCGCGTCTATCTATCACCGGAAAATATCTCGGCAGTACACGCGGGAATATCTGATAATGGGGTATGTGGGTTTGGAACTACAGGATCTCTTTGTTTATAGCTCCGATATCCTGTGCAAATCTCCATCCTTTCCCATTGGGTTTCTTTACCGGAAGGTTAGGAGAATTACAGGGGCTCATGCGTGGCATGAACCAGCCCGCGCCCCCCCCCCCCCCATTATGTAATCTTGTGTGATGGGCTAATTCCAGCTAGCCCGTTAGGCCTTAAAGGATAGTGTCAAATATTACGCAGAGGCAAACTATAATCCATAGTTATTTTAATAGGAGTGACTGACTTATTCTTGCCAGCATCTCTACCGGAAAAGGCCCAGAGTTGCATTGGAGTGTCCCGTCATAAACGTCCAGTCGGTGTTGTCAAGGTCAGTTTCCTCTCACGCGGTTTCTTTCAAAATCGTTCCTTTCCCGATTGGTTCAGTATAGTATTCATTTATTTCTAAATACGTTTTAGCCGGGATCTCCAGCCTCTGCGACTTAGGAGCTGTGCTGTAAACCTCGGAGAATGATTACGTGCAACTGGCCCTTTCGTCCCGTCCCTAGACCACCAAGCTAAGTCAAGTTGGAAGGTTGAAAAGGACAGACATGATCTGCTCTCACTCCCATCTGGGATTAGGAGAGAAAGCAAAAACCGAGGTGGCAAAATGAACAAAACACACGTTCATCGATACAGACCACAGAATGGTGGTGACAGAGGGTACTGGGATGGGGAGAGAGCCGAATACGTAAAGGGGTCGACTTTAGGTCGAGGGATGGAAACTAGCCATCGGGTGCAGAGCACGTGATAGACTATACACATGCCGTGAGGGTGAAAGTCGGGAAATTAATGAGTCAGACTTAGTTCGGTCACCTCATAGCTTGCTATTCATCTATCTTCTCTTTGTGTTTCCCCTTTACTGCTCGATTTCATGATTCTGCTCGTTTCCCTTCCTTGAGACTATACATACCTTGTGGATCTGATTGATCAGAAGAGCACTAATCTGGAAAAAAAAAGAAAAAGAAAAAGAAAAAAACCCGCTGAATTCTCAGGCGCCCAGAGACCGGGATCCATGGCTGCAACACCCTTGCAGCTTTTCCTGATGACGTATGACACACTCCAGCCGTGGCCGCCGAGTTCGAGATAACCTTATGAAGCAGACCGGACCGCAGGAGGTGATTTGTCAACCGTCAGCCCTGAAACTTGCGATGACCAGCTGTCATCTTTCTCGGTTCTTTCCCCCCGCCTGCCTGCCTGCCTGCCTGCCTGCCTGCCTGCCTGCCTGCCTGCCTGCCTGCGAAGCCTCTCGATTATTCTCAGTTCAGGGAAGATGCCTTTTTTTCCCCCCACGGACGTCAGTCTGCCATCTTCCCCGGCTGCCGGCACCTAGAATAAAATACACTCTTCTCCTCACTGACCCTCCTCGTCACTCAAGTTTTTGGGGCCCGGGCAACGAGCACCACCATCCCCGAGTCTGGTAACGAACTCTGGAGACCACGGCGGGGACGTGGATCGAACTGGACTGATCTGAGTTGGAGAGTCTCACTCCCTTGCTCCTTGCCTCCGTGTGGGGTAGCGGAGGTAGAGTGCCGGAATGCATCAGTGATCCCTGATGCTTATGGCTGGCCAAGCCCAGGGAGGGGATTACAGAGACGTCCCAGTAACTGCCGAGATCTCCTTCGTCCCAGGGACCCTCCCGGCTCTCCCCCTCCCTGGCAGGCTGCCTATGACTGCCTCAGTCGGTGAGGAATAAAAGCAACTGACGGGACTTGGAAACCGTGTGTCGGTGAATCGTGGAATCTGTCAAACCGAGGAAGTGCACTGGAATTCCCTTATCTCTGCCGTCGGAGCCTCTCGCTGTCACTGGGTTTGGGGGCTTACGCGTAAGCCTTCTGTGCTTCGTGCCAATTCGGGTAACTCCGAGGCCAATTTTTGGTGCTGGGTTGTTCAGAGACCGGGTTTTGACCCCCAGATCCCCGTTTCAGGAGGATTTGGTTCTGTGAGTTCTCGTCTGCTTTTGGTTCCGGTTTGTTGGTGACTTCTTTGTTCCGTTTTGTTCACCTCCGGTCTGTCCGTTCCCCTCCCCCCCCCTTTTTTTTCTCCTTCCTCCCCTTCACTTTTCTGTTTATACCTTAAACACCAAACCGATAGGGGGCTCTATGTCTGCACGCTCTCCTCAGAGCCCTCTGGGCCATATATCAGGCAATCGGTCGGTCAGCCTATAATGAAAAATAAAAAAATATCTACACCGATGGTTCATAGAAAAGGGGAATTCACCCATCTCCTAGTCCACTTATAACTAGACACCAACTCTGTGTTTGAAAATAAAACTTTTTAAAGATTTTTCTGTCGGTAACTTTCAGGGTCTTACGGAGAGCAAGAAATACAAACACCGCCGCTACTGCCTGAGGCTGAGTTACCCGGAAAAAAAAAAAAAAAAAAAAAAAAAAAAAAAAAAAAAAGAAAGAAAGAAAGAAAGAAAGAAAGAAAGAAAGAAAGAAAGAAAGAAAGAAAGAAAGAAAAAGGGCACTTTTGAAATCTAGTGGCTAATCTCACAAGCCGAACACTCCTTGCGTTTTCCAGCTTCCTTCAAACTGTCATGGGCAAATAAAAAATCTTAAGTCTTCTCTCTATAGTCATTATTAATACTGTTTATGTATATGATCTCTGATATCTATGTTTTTCTATGTTTTATGTACAACATAACGTTCTGGCCTCCGGCTGGTATTAGAAGATTGTAATATTTGGTTGGCTTAAAGAAAAAAGATTAAGCGCTTATATAAATTAAAAATAAAGAACAAAAACTGACCCAAGTACTTTTCCGGATCACATGATCTAAGAAAATAGTTGAAACCGAGGCTAGATCAACTTTTGGTTAAATAGACATGTCTTTTGAAGTCGCTACCACTATCGTTAAATATAATATGTTTTGTTATACCACGGTTTACAAAAATTGACTTAGGTAATAATAGACTCTAAAATCTCCTGGAGTTGTTAAAAATAATGAAGAAACACAAGCAAAATAAAAGGTTGTTAATGAAATTTTTTAGTAATAATGATTAAGCACGCACGCACGCACGCACGCACGCACCCACAAAGCAGGACAATAAAGTGTGTGAAGCTGTCGCAACGATGTTGCTGACCTTTTTTTTTGATGTCAGAGGGATTGTTCATTATGAATTTGTACCAACTTGACAAACCGTTCACCGAGTTTACTATTTGGAAGTGCTGAAAAGCCTGCATGAAAAAGTGACATGACCTGAAACTTGTCACCAACAGTTCGTGACTCTTGCCTCACGACAGAGCACCAGCTCACAGGGCAATGTCTGTGAGGGAGTTTTCGGCCAGTAAACAAATAACTGTATCGGAACTCCCTCCCTACTCACCTGATCTGGTTCCCCAACGACTTCTTTCTTTAGCCAAAGATAAAGGAAATATTGAAAGGAAGACATTTTGATGACATTCAGGACATCAAGAGTAATAACGATGACAGCTCTGATGACTATTCCAGAAAAAGAGTTCCAAAATTGCTTTGAAGAGTGGACTAGGTGCTGGCATTAGTGCATAGCTTCCCAACGGGAGTACTTCAAAGGTGACCATAATGATATTCAGCAATGAGGTATGTAGCACTTTTTCTAGGATGAGTTCGTGAACTTGATCAGCCTACCTTGTGTGTGTGTGTGTGTGTGTGTGTGTGTGTGTGTGAGACAGAGTGCATGCTTAAACGTGCTTTCCTGAATTCTTTTGGTAACTGGAAGCCTTAGAGTTGAACTAAGGTAAGTTACATGATAAAAAGTATTAAATATGCAGATATTTCAAACTAACAAAATACTAAAATATTAATTATAAGATAAGTCTGCGTTCATCTACTTTTATCTCCTTATTATGGGAAAGCTAAAACCTAAATTAAGGTATGTTAATAAATGTGTTTTGTACTTTATTAAAAATACGATGGCAAAACACTTGTAAATATATTTCCAGCAGAGCCTACACTTCTGAGTTACAAAGTACGTTCCTAGATATTCCAGTAGAAATGCTAATCGTTTATTTATTAGTTATCAGTAAAAACTCGGGTTCTACAGGTTACAGATTCTAATTAATATTTTTAAAGTTACATAAAGTAATATGTTCTCAAAGGAGGTATAAGAGATAAAAATACATTTTTAAAGAAATCGGGGGGGGGACGACAGACTAGTTTGTCCTACATTTGGTAAGAAGACACACTGAGAGGGACTGGAAAAGTTATAAAAGGTTTCAGAAGAAAAATCTTGAAAACAGATCACATGTAGTTCAGCTAACTGCAATTCAGTACATAAATTTTAGTATCAGAAGAAAGGGAGTGCAACATTAGAGTCGACTGTTCTCTCTCTGCGACGTAGGACAAAGTTTTTGGAACTACCGTGTTTCCCCCAAAAGAAGACTGGGTCTTAGGTCAATTTTTGCTCCATTGGGACTTGTTTTCAAGGGATGTCTTATTTTTCCATGTACAGCAGTAGTCTACATTTGTTCAGCTACGGTCGTGTCATCTTCTTCGGGAACATCGTCAGGACGTACTAAACGCTTCCGTCTGGCTGAGATCTTACCTGGGGCTTATTTTCGGAATAGGTCTTATTTTGGAGGAAACGTGTTATTTGTTACTGAAATTACAGAGAGAGAGAGAGAGAGAGAGAGAGAGAGAGAGAGAGAGAGAGAGAGAGAGAGAGAGAAACTCTGCCTGGAAAGCAAAGGCTTTAGGTGCCATCAGAATATTCTCTATTTTATACCATCCTCATCATGGGGTCCTCGGTTACTAGAGAAAACCAAATCTCCACACTAGTAAGAACTGAGTGTAACGTTTACATACTTACATATAATAATTACATAAACCTCTGTATTTTGGTACTGCTGGAGTTCCTGTACCCTTCTCAGGTCAGATATGAACCCGTGTAAAGAAGAATTTTACTATTTTCACTAAAAACCGAGATAAGTTTAAAGTAAATTCATTAAGTTTAGCCCGATATTTTCCTTGACCTCACAGAGCGTTGGAGTCATCGACTTCCTGTCGCATCCCTGACGAGAAGGCTTCTATGCTAAGGAAGGCCGGGAAATTTGTTACCATGTCTTTCACAAGTGAGACAGGGAAAAGGAGGGAAAAAAGGAGCAGAAAGGCTGGAGACGAGGCCAGAGACAGGCCAGACTTTTTGGCTGCAGTTATACACGGGCTAAGGCCGAGACGACCTCAGGGCTACCCCGGCATCCCCAAAAGAGGCACGCCAGGCAAAGGAGCCCGCTTTGGACATAGAAGCCCAGATTCACCGGAGTGAGGAGTACGCTAATCTTCCAAAATAGCTGTGCTCCCTGTGCAGACTACAAGGGCAGGCGGAAGAGAGATTGTCCCCTACTCCAAAGGGAGCGGGGGGACCAACTCCTTCCCTGCAAATGGCTGTCATCGAGTAACGGGGCCCGAGTTTTCCCACAGCTCTCAAGAAGACCGTCATCATCACAGGGGAAGAACCACAGGTGACCTGCGATGCGGCAGGGAAGCCTGCTGATTTCCCGATGAATACAAGGGCCGCTTACCCTTTCTCAGCTGTTCGCTCTGGACTTATTGCCTCTAAAACCTGTTTGGTTGTGAAGACGAACGGAGCCCCTAGATCTGGGCTCGTACTCGGCCCGTTTCTTGCCAATGGCCCGTACCACAGAGGAAAAGTCACACGAGTCGATCGTCCTTTAGAAAGGACTCTGGAAAAGTTTTGTCAGGAGACCCGTAAGCCCTGCCTCTAACGGCTGCCTGTGAGTTTAGATTCTGACCTAAATTCTCTTTTCTCTCCATTATTAACTTAGGAGAGTTTCGGCAGGCACTCAGGAGATACGGGGACCGGCCCCTCCCCCCAGCCCCACCCCTCGGACCCGGGGGCCAAGTATTTCTAAAAGGTTAGAAAGAGGGGTCCCCGACGGGCCGTTTAACTCCTAAATAGGAGGGACCTTGTGCAGTTCTCCCGAGCACCCCGAGTGCCGTCAACCTGCAGAGAGTCGTTGGCTGTGTCCCCTTCCCTCCGTAAACGTAGAATGTAAAACCGTCTCGCTAAAACCGGTAGCAAACGTGGTACTGACACAGAATCCCACGCGATGTGTGTTTATTTTCTCCCCCGTTCGGGTTGTTTGAGTACTCGCAGGCCGTGAGAATTTACTTTTCTCACGGAAGTTAGACATACCGTGGATGACTCACACACATCGATGTCTGGTTTTCTTTCACACAGCCGTGTGCCGTCGTGGCCGCCTCGATGTCCCGCATCACTTAAAAATGCTGCCTTTTCACGGTCATTTTGACTCGGGGGAAGGGGCAAACGTCACACGGTGCCAGATCCGGTGAGTAAGGTGGCTAAGGACACGCCATAATATTTTTATCCGACAGAGATCGCCATAGCAGAAGCGATGAGCGACACGGAGCTTCTCCGTTGTGATCACAAAGTACGGTGAACGCTGTTGCGTCGTGCCCTTCAAGACAAAGGCAGGTATCTTCGACGTAGGAAGCGGCACATCGAACCTTACCGTGTTTCTCCAAAAATAAGACCGGGTCTCGTGTGGATTTTTTCCTGCAAAATATGCTTCGGGGCTCATTTTCGGGGGCCGTCTCATGAAAAATCATGCCGGGGCTTATTTACCGCTCGGGTCTGATTGTTGGGGAGAGGTGGTAGTAACGGTGCGTGACGAGTTTCCACTCGCTCTGTGCGGTCAGTCGTGTGTGAGCTACGGTTGACTGAAGGCGTGTTTTACAGCAGGCCGTGAATCGTCCTCCGTCGTGACAACGCCCCGCGTCACACATCGCTTCTGGCCTACGGCGATTCCCGTCGCAGGAACACACGACGGTGTGTCCTCCTCCGCCCTATTCGCCGGCTCTGGGACCGTACGAGTTCTGGCTTTCCCCCGAAGTCAAAACGATTCAGGATATCGAGGCAGCCACAACACGGCCACTAAAGGCACCCGTGAGAGAGGACTTCCAGAACTGCCTCATAGAGAGTGGCGATGACAATGGGATAAGTGTGTTTGAGGCGAGTGGGAGTATTTTGAGGGGAGATGATGGCGATGAATCTTTCGGTGTCCTAATTTCCTTATATTTACCCATTCACCGTATCGTCCGATCACACCTTGTACATCGGAATCAGAGGAAGAGACGTAAGGAGGATCACGTGAGTTCCCTCGGTGGTAGTCGAATGGGGTTGGAGAGAGAAGAGTGGAGAGATCTGTGGGATCGGATAAAAGTAAAATGGAGGACACATACTTCTTTCTTTTACACCGGTGGACGCGAGATAGTGAATCATGAATGTTTACAGCACGGAGACGGTATTCGGCCCGCGAGAGGAGGGTGAGGATTTCTGTGGTCTCGGGCTCCGGTGCGGCAGGTCTTGCCCCGAGGGGTACAGAGAGAGGAATGACTCTGAAATTCCGAGGGTCTGTCATCTTCAATGCCAAGAGACGACAGAGGGTCTCCCTGCAGGTAAACATTGACCTTTGTCCGAAAAAGTACGGGCCAGAGATGTGACCGCTGCCTACGACCCACTTTCAGTTACCACGCTTCCCCGAAATAAGACCTAGCTGGACAATCAGCTCGAATGAGTATTTTGCAGTCAAGATGAACGTAAGACCCAGTCTCACAGAAAATCCGGTATGACGTTCTATTCTATTAAAAAGACAGGGTCTTATATTAATTTTTGCCCCAAAAGACGCACGAGAGCTGATGGTATGGCTAGATCTCATTCTGGAGAAACACGGCAGTAATTTCTATGTGTTTACTTTTGGTGTCGATACCCTGCCGCCTGCAGGGCTGGCCCCTTCCAGACCAGTCAGGTTTAGGATGTGCCTCCTTTTTTGTCCACGAGGAGGGGATCAGATTTCACGTCAGTGAACTGCATGCTCATAAACTGTGAAAACGATCAATTGTCTGTTTTTACCACCGTGATAAAAACACACGTGCAGTCACACAGACACTCTAGTGTGTTCGGCGTTGTCTCCTACTCCTCTCTGCGCCCAAACGGATCCTCAAATGAGAGTATTTCTTTTGAAGAGGTGACCGGAGACGGAGACTAGAAAGGGGTTGTGTCTTGAAGCGAACCGGCACGGGCTTAGAAGACTCCCGAGCACGGGCGCGACAACACTGCCACCTTGTGACTGACCGCTGAAACTGCGACCCGATCGACTGGGGTGCAGGGTCGTTGAGGGGAGGGGGAGGAAGGGAGGGAGGGAGGGAGGGAGGGAGGGAGGGAGGGAGAGAGAGAGAGAGAGGGGAGAGAGAGAGAGAGAGAGAGAGAGAGAGAGAGAGAGAGAGAGAGAGATGAAACGTCACGGGGAAGTGCCGGTGGTGGAAACGTCCCCCTCGTAGGAGCTCGGGGAGAAGTGACCGATCCCGAAAACGGGGTGGGGGGGGGTCAGAATGTTGAAAGGTGAATTGTCCTGACTCGCCAAAGATCGTGACGGTCCGTGTAGGCGTGTGTAACGTTTTGACCCCCACAGTTTGAATGTTGCGAGCGGCTCTCCGCCCCCCCCCCCGCCCCGCCCCCGCCCCCTCCTCCCCTCCCCCTCCCCCGTCACGGGGACGATTGGAACGTGGCCTGTCTTCGGTATCGGTTTCGGCCGGCACCGTCATTTCACAATCCTGCACTACCCCGCCAGACGCGAGCACTGGGGACCGTGCGTGTGTGTAGACGTCACCTGTCTGGCTCGTGGGCTTCTTCTGTCTGGGAGAGACCCTCCCCTCCCTCCGCTGGAAAAAGATGGAATGAAAAGGGGGAAGAAAAAGGAGACGATGCTCCCGCGGTCGCGGTCGTCCTCTGAATACGTGCCCGGTTGCCGTGTTGCGGTCGACGGCCCCCCCCAGATTCTTCTGAGTCTTCCCGGGAGCCCGGGAGCCGCTCGGGGGAGCGCCGGGAGGCCTGAGCGCCCCGGGCGTGGTTTCACTCACGTCCGAGGCGCCGGGCCTCGGCCCCGGAGTGGCGCGGGGGCGGTCTGTTTCCCGTTCCTGCCGACGCCCGGCCGGGGTGGGGGGATTTATTATTACTTACGGTGATGACGACGACGACGACGACGTATTCCACCCCCCACCCCACCCCCCACCCCGATTCCCGGTCAAACAGATCCGGGAAGGGGGGGGCGTTGGGGGGAGTGAAAAGGGGAAGGGGTGAATGAGTACAGATTGGTCGTGGCACGGTAGTCACGGGGCTGTGAGGTACGGCGTAAGGAATGTAGTCGACCCTATGGCGATCACCGTGGACGGTGTCACACGGGGACCGGATCGTGTGGTCGGGGCGATGGTGCGGGGACGGCGTTGGGGGCAGGGTGCCGAAGGGGAAGGGATAAAGAAATAGCCACGGGCGTGTCGAGCAGAGGGAACACGACCGAGGATGTGGTCGTGACCGTGTACGTGGTGCCGGGTGGGTACCGGTCCGGGGGATCGCTTCCTGCACTGTCTAGATGTCTAACCGCTGTGCGGTACACCTGAAGCTGATATGGAATGGTATTGACCGTGGACTGTCATTGAGACATTAAAAGGGGGCGGGGGAGACATAGAGAAGAGGGAGAGGTCCGAAGTTCCAGATAGGAAACAGATGCCGTAAATCGCCGTGTATAATGCGCACCGTTTGGCCCGAGTGTCTGAGGGGAAGATGAGGATGCGCGTTCTACGCGGCTCGGGCCGATTCCGTACGTGGTTGAGTATTTTTTCATTCTTTTATTGACGCTTCTGAGTTAAAAGCGTGATCCTAGACGTCGATCACGATATCCGCATGACCGATAAGTCAATACCCTGGCGTGGGATCATCGGTTTTGTGGAACTCGGGAGGAACTGGCAGCGGCCAAGAGTTCTTGGCCTTCAAGGGTGCGTAAAAGGCCTTGAGGGTGTGACCGGTACGTGAAACGTCTCGAACCTCGCACCTGTTCTTGCGTTCTGTAATTACTCGTTACGTAAAATTTCTCATACTGGAACGCGTCAAAGACTGGACGCTAGAATTCCCTTGTGATGCAGAAGATGGGTACCGAAACGTAAAGACACACGGGGGGGGGGGAGGGGATTAAAAGGAAACGTCCTCCCCCCCCCCTCGAAAGATTGGGCCAAAGACGTGGGTGCGCGGTCTACCGGGGGGGGGGGGGGGCGTTATACAGTGCAAAATACGGTACTCCAGGAGGTGGGTCCCCGTGGACTGGCTACCACGTGTGTCCGAGACGAATACGGCGTCGCACGTGAGCTGTCTTTCGATCAAGATCTCGCGCAAAAGGAAGAAAACGAAACCAAACCCAAGATTCCCCCCTCCCCCGCCCGCCCCGGGTCCCCCTTGAGCGGCCGGGGTCGCGTCGTGGCGGCCGGGAGCTCGGTGGCCGAAGCCGGCCCGCTCCGGGCCCGGAGAGGCCATCCGAGGTGGGCCGGGACGAGGTCCGGCGACCGTGCCGGCGGCGGGGCGCCCTCGCCGGCTCGCGATCCGGATCCGTCCCGCTGACGTTCGCTCCGGTTGTCGGGCGCCACCTGGCGGCCGCTTTTATATCGTCCCTTCCCTCCGGAGCTCCGGCGACCGCGCCAAGGGGAGGGATCTGGCCGCTGTGCCCGGGGAGGCGTCGCGGGCGGCCGGCGTCACCGGCGGAATCGTCCCGGTGGTGCCGTGGAGACGGCGCGTCGCCCGTTCGCCGGAGATTGGAGGTGCAGGTTTCTGAGGGAGTGACCGCCGCCCGTCCCCCGGGCTGCCCGGTCGCGTCGACCGGCGCTCGCCCGTGCCCCTCCGCTCGCGGAGGAACGCTGAGAGGGCGGGACGCGCCCGCGCGCCGGCCCGCCCGCCCGGCCCGCGGCCGGGCCTGCCCGGCGTCGGCCCTTCCGTGTCGATCGCACTTTGTTTTCTCTCCCCCGCGTCCCGCTCCGGAGGCTGCCCGCCGACCCGGGGCCGCGCGGGATGGCCCGGCCAGGGCCCCGCGGGCCCGTCCGCGGTCCTTCCCGCGGGCCTGTCGTCGGACGCCCCTCCGCGGGAATTTTCACCCAAGTCCCGATCGGGAGACGTTGACCGTACGCCGCCCGCGCGTGTGGCCGGGGAGGGAGTCCCCGGCCCGCGTGCGTGCTCGCGGGGGACGGTGTCGCCGGACGCGACTCTCCGGAGTCCCGTTCCGGCGGCGGGGACCGGGGCCGGGCCCTGCGGGGAGGCACGTGGAGGGCGAGGTGGACCGGGACGGGGGGCACGCGCGGGTCCCGGTCGGTCCGACTCGACTTTTCCTCCCCCGTTTTCCCGTCCCCAGAGACCGGGCGGCCGGGCGGCCGGGCCGGTGGGGGTGGGCCGTCGGAGGCCCGTTCGTCGGAGGCGCCTCGGTGGTACGTTTCCCCTCACGCCCCCTCCCCGAGTCCCAGTTCGGAGGCGCGGTGGTTCGTGGCGGCCCCTGCCCGCGCCTGCGACCGTTGCGGTGGGGAGTATCTCGTCTCCTCGCCCTCCTCGCCTGTCTTCGGGGCTCCCCTGCTTCGGGGGTCGACCAGGTGGCCCAGCCGCTCCTCCCGCTAGCGGGGATGGGGTGGTGACCGGGGTCCGGTGGCCCGAGACCCGTTCCGAGGAGGCCGCTGAGGTCCGTGGATAGGCGCCGCCGACGGGCGCGGTGATTTTTTTCGCCAGAGATCGACATTTTGTGCCACCGGAGAGGTGTGGACACGCAGTCCTCTGGCGAACGGTCCCCGACGGGGGCCGGGCTCCTCGGCGCGAGCGCGTGGGGTGCCCCCCCGCGGGGCGCTCGCCCGCCGCCCGGTGCCCGGGCCCTCCCGTCTCTGGTTCGTGAGCCGCCCGCTTGGGCCTGCGCGCCGGCTCGCGCGTAATCCAGGCGTTCCCGGAGGACCCGCGGTCGACACGAAGCCCTCCGGTCTCTGGTACCCGAGGGTGGCGGGGGGTGGCAGGCGTTGCGGGGTTGTCTCGCCGCGCGCGCCCCCCTCGCCGTGCATTCACACGGGCGCGGTCCGGGTGCCTAGGTGCCCCGTTCTGCGGCTGGCAGGCGCTGCCTCCTCGCGGGGCCCTCGCCGCCAGCCGAGCCCTGCGGGAAGTGGGGTGTGCGGCGAGGCTGAAGCAGGCTCCTCTGATCGTTGTCCTCGCTGCGCTACCTTCCCCCGTGGCCTCTTTGCCCGTTGTGTTCTCCGATCGATGTGGTGACGTCGCGCTCTCCCGGGCCGGGCCTAAGCCGCGCCAGACGAGGGACGGACATTCATGGCGAATGGGACCGCTCTTCTCGCTCTGCCTGCGGGCCCCTCGCCTCTCCCGCCCGCCCGATGGCGGTGTGTGGAAGGCAGGGGTGCGGACTCCGGCCCGACCCCGTTCCCCCCCGCCTCCTGCCTCACGGCGCCGGCGGGGCCAGGGGTCTCCTGACGCAGCGGACACTCTCCGCCCGGCCTCGGCCGTGTCTCGCGTTGCGGCTCTCCCCGCGGCGGGGAGGGCCGTCCCGCCGTCGCGCCCTGCGCGCCTCGCCCGGCCCTCTGGTGGTGCCCCTGGAGCGTTCCAGGTCGTCCCTCAGGTGCCCGAGGCCGAGTCGGTGGCGTCGCTTCCCGCTCCCGGCGGCCCCGTCGGGTCAATCCCGGTCAAGTGTGTGTGCGGGGGTCGAGTCGGTAAGGTCGAAGGAGGGAAGGAGGCATTCTCCCTCTCCCCGCTCGCGGGGAGGCGGCGGGTGCCTCGTCGTGTGCCCCCTGCTCGCGTCTGGCGTTCGGGGCCCGACTCGGACGGGCGCCGTGCCGCGTCTCACCCGTCCCCACGCTGCTGGGGGCAGGTGCCGCGCGGGCGGTCGTGGCGGCCCGGGGCCGGTGAATTTCCGGCCGCTGGCTGTCTGTGAAGGGGTGTGCGGCGCGCTCACGCTACTCGTGGACGACGGCGTCTTTCGCCCTCGTGTCGTTGTGCGCGCTGTGCTCCCGCCTGAGGCCTCCGTTCGCGGAGGCCGTCGTCCGTCTCCCTCTTACCCGTACCGCAGACCCCCAACCCCAGGCGCCGGCGTCCGAGCGCTCTGGCCCGTGCCCGACGGGGCGTGTCCCGGGTCGGGGGCGATGCCCCCCTCGGTGAGAAAGCCTTCTCTAGCGATCCGAAGAGGGTGCCTTGGGGTACCGCATCCCCCAGCCGCCGCCCCTCATCTGCGCGTGTCAGTTTGGCCAGCCAAGGGGGCCCCTCCGCTCCGTGTGGCGAGGGGCCCCCGAGCGGTGCTCTCCCGGCCTACCGCGGCCCGCGCCTCCCCCCACCGAGTCGGGGGAGGGTCACGCACGGGCCCGGGCCCGGCATCCCCGGCGCGGTTTTGAGGCCGCGTTGCTGTGGGCGCGTGCGGCGCTTGACGCCGCGCGGCGAGGTGTGTGGGGCGGGGCGGCTCGGCCTCCGACGCCTCCCGCTTCTCCGCGTCGAGCGGCTCTCCGCCCGCTCCCGTCCCGAGCCGCGGCCGGTGGGCGCCGCGCGGGCACGGGTTGGGGCCGCCTCGCTCGGGGGTGTCGTTCCCCGGGGTGTGGGTTTTTCCCGAGCCGCGACCGGACGGCTGGAGAAAGAGAAAGACGGACGCCGTCGGGGGGGGTTTCCCCCTCGGCGGCGCCAAGTTCGCGCGGGGGGCCCCCGGCGGAGGGGGCCGGGCAGCGGCCAGGCTCGCGGGAGGGTGGCCGAGGCCGGTCGGCGTCCCGGGCGTCGCGGGGCCGCCCTCGTGTGTGGCGGTGGGATCCCCGTGCGTTTTCCCGGCGGCCCGCCTTGCGCCCTCGGCCCTTCCACGGGGTGCCCGGCCGCGCGCCCGCGCCCTTTCCTCGCGGGGCCTCCCGTCTTGCGCGCGGCCTCCTCGCCGCCGCTGCCGATTCACCCCTTCGCGTCCGGGAGCTTACCGAGGCCGGCCTCTCGCCGCGCGGGTGTCGCCCCCGCCCCTTACATCGGGGGCGGACGGCGGCTCCCCACGGCGGGGCGTCCCTCGGGGCCCGGTGACGCGGCGGGGTTGGGTGGGCGCGCGCGCGCGTGTGAGGCGTGGCGAGGTCGGCGGGGTCCGCGGCGGCGGCGGCGGCGGGCCCCGAGCTTCCCCGCGAGGTGCGGTGTGTCTTTGACGGGGGAGACGGAGCCAGTCGGCTCCCCGGGTGCCGCGGGACCGCCTTCGTTGCCCGGCGGTGAGACCCCGCGTGCGTTCCCGGTGGCCCGACTCGCAACCGACGCCTGCTTTCCGGCGCCC
>NW_028290710.1:1823963-1858963 GCF_057876585.1 Rhinolophus sinicus
GCGGGGCCGGGGCCGCGCATGGCCGGAAGAAGGGCGTGGGGCGCGGGAGAGGGGTGGCGGGAGGCGGGTGTGCGCAGCCTGCGCGCGTCCGGGAGCGGGGCGCGGTTTACAGGGAGGTGTGGATGGTACTCGGAACAGCGGTGACTGACAATCGTTAGCACGAAATACGCCATCGTTTATGGATCACACCGAGAAGGGCCTACGTGTACCTATGTGATGAACTATCCCCGTGACCGTCGTTCGCCGTTGTCCGCACCACACGGAAAGTCTTCCCTCTGGCCACGAAGGGTGTTTATTTCTCCGGTGGACCGAAGAGAACGACAGAGGGGCTCTCCGCCCGAAAGCCCGAAGCGCGCCCCTGGGACGACCGGCCCCGGAAAGCGAGGGTCTGGACCGAACTGGCAGCCTCGCTCGTTTTTTGTTTGTTTGTTCGATTGTTCTTTTCCTCGTTTTCTTTTTTCCCACCTCCCCGCCTCCCCCCACAACAGACGACGCCCCACCCCGTTGCCGCGCCCTCCCCACCCCCCCCCCCCCCCCGACTAGAGTTCCTGAGCGACGGGGGAGTGACAGAAAACATTCCTCTCCCCCCCGCCCCCCATCGAATACGTAGAACGCCCCTCTTCTAGTCAGCCGTCCCTCCTCCAGCTTCCCCGGCCCCCGGCAACTACTTCTATTTTGAACGGAAATCCCCACCCACCCCCAAACCCGCACCCCCACTCTGGGCACCAGAAAGCTTTCTCGTTCCTCCACCACCACCACCACCGCCACCACACACTTCGATTTGAGTCTGTCCTATGCGGGGGGGCGGGGCGGGGCGGGGCGGGGGGGGGGGAGATGTGTCCTACACGACTAGGTTGAGAAACAACGGCTTGAATCCGAGTGAGTGAGTGTGTGTGTGTGTGTGTGTGTGTGTGTGTGTGTGTGTGTGTGCCGAAGAAGGCGGTGGGGAAAGACAAAAACAAATAACTTTTCAGAACAATACCCATGGCCAGTGTCATTAACTGACTAGCTCCTCCTTAGCCGTCTCTGCTCTCTCCTCCCTCCCTCCCTCCCTCCCTCCCTCCCTCCCTCCCTCCCTCCCTCCCGTCCCCGAACCCCACCACCGAAGAAGTGAGTGAATGGAGAAGTAAGGCGACTCAAAAGTCACACCTGATTCAAAGTGTCGATGCTGTGAAGGGCTTTTAGATGCTAGAGCTCGCCCCGCCTGCCTCGCCTTTGGAACGGCAGCGCCTACGCCTACTGTCACGGAGGAATGACCTTCATTCGCCCCGACGGGAAGAAAATATTCCCTTTGGCCGAACCCTGGCTTTTCACACTGCAGATGACCCCCTGTGACAGGCGCAGGGAGCAGCTCCCTGACTCCGATTCGGGGAGACGGTGCTTTGGTGTGTGTGCGCGCGTGCGTGCGCGCGCGCGGCGGCCCAAGGGTGGTAAAACCAGACACCGCCTATCATTCATTGATCGTTTTAACCGTTTCTGAGTGTACGGTTCGCTGGCATGGGGTCCCTTCACGTCCTTGTGGAGGACACACGAAGGGGCCGCAGACTAAACCTGAAAAGCCCGGGGCGGGGGTGGGGGAGGGGACGGCGGCCTGTCAGCCTCTACGGAATCGGAGGGCCGAGATGAACCGCACGGGACGGTCCGAACGTGAAACCTCCTGACTGAAAGAGGGTGGGTCGTGGCTGGCCGGCCGTCAAACCTTTGGCCTGTGGCTTCCTTGACAGAGGTCGATCTGTACCCGAAGGGAGCCTGCCCGTCTATTGTCTTTTGGAGACGACGTACATACACACGCCCTTGGAATGTCAGAGTCATCCTTTTTCCGGATGCCCTCGGGGCGCGACCCGACGCACCCGGACCCGGGAGGCCTGGGAACCTCTCCTTGCGATCTCGTTTCCCCGAACACCATCTCCGTGCCCGGTGGTACGCGTTCGGGATTCCCTGTCGCGTGTTCGCGCGTCTAAAAGAAGTACGTGTCTCTCTGTTTTGCTTTTTATCATCCGTTCCCCGAGATCTCCCCGCGGGTGGACCTCACGTGACCCTCCTTCCGTTCCCCCGCCCCGCCCCCGTTGATCGCGATGGAGAAAAGGAAGCCGAGGAGGGAAGGGACTGCCGTTCCCCGGAGCGCTTTCCGAATCCGTTGAGGTTTTCCTTCCCGGCCTTCACGGTCACTTTGGCTCAAAGAATCACCGTGGCTCACGGAAACTCGTGAACGTTCGGAAGTCCGGTCTCCTGAACTCTGTTAGTTAGCTTTTGATGATTGATTGATTCATTCATTCATTCATTCATTCATTCATTCATTCATTCTTTTTTTTTTTTTTTTTTTTTTTTTTTTTCATTTCGGTGTTATAGTTTATTTAGCCCAGTGTAACCAAATTATTATCATGTGGACATAAAATCATATTTGAAGTTATTCGCGAGGTTATCTTGCACTCTTCTCTTAACGCTAAACCTTCAGAACGCAGTCTGTCCGTTACCACTACAGCCCATCTCCTTTCGGTCTAGGCACACTTCAAGGGCTCCACAACCTCGTGTGGCCGGTAGCTGCTGTGCTGGACAGAGCTGATCTAACCAACTGCGTCACGGCTCTAAGAATCTTGGAAAGGTACTTTCCTTTGGCTGCTCTTTTCACGTGTTCTTCCTTGAAGGCGGACCGCTGGCTTTTACATCTCTCGGGATACCCTACCTGACCGGCACTGGATACCGTGAATGCGTGACTATCTAATTTACTTCCGTGCCCCTTAAATCCCCCCACCCAAACGCGTATTTAAGCCTGAACGCCCAAGACTCCAATGCGATCTCTTTGATATCTTAAAGTGAGCTGCTGAAACCATTCGGGAAGCTATACAGCTTTAGTTGGCCGGTCGTTTCCACATCACCTCGGTGCTGCTGCAGGAGTTCACTGAAAGCCAAGACCGCAAACTTTGTCATCCTTTGACTTCAAAAAGTCAATGTGTCGCTGAGCGCCTGCGGCCGGCCCGAGCCGAGTTGCTCGGTAACGTTTGGGACAGACGCCCAGACGCCACCGTGCAGTAAACCGGGCCCTTTTCCCTCGAGCAGGAGGAAGTGGGGACCCGTGGCGGAGCGGGAAGGGAGGGGTTCCTTCCCAGCCCCGGTCCTGCTGTCATGCACACCCACGAGTCAAGGGGGCTTGGTCTCCTTTATGGCACCCGCCTGCGGTAAGCACGGTGGGCCTCTGCCCCAGCACCTCCACCCATGTCACCTTCAGCCCGGGCTTCCCTTCGTACCTCAAGGAACCTCCCGGGGTACAAGTCTGAGCGCTGTTCTTTGAGGAGCTCGAGAGGTCCCCGAAGATGAACTGGCCTCCTCCCCTTCCAACTTAACCTCAGCTCTCAGCTCCCAGCTCCCAACCTCCAGGACTCTTCTGTCAGCACGAGGGCCTCGCTATCAAAATCATCAACTCTCGGCCTCACCTCTTCTTTCTCTGGGCAGGGCTGTGCTTGTGAGGCCTTCCAGGATCTCCTTCCTTCCTTCCTTCCTTCCTTCCTTCCTTCCTTCCTTCCTTCCTTCCTTCCTGTCCTCCCTCCCTGTCCTCCCTCCCTGTCCTCCCTCCCTGTCCTCCCTCCCTCCTTGTCGGAGCCTGCCGACGAGACGAACGGTTCCTGAAGTGGGGAGTGAGGATTGAGAAAAAATTGGACAAGAGACAAAGATGGGATCGGGAGGGCGAGCAGTTCTGACTAGACTGCTGCCCCTACTTTATTTTTCAGCTTTCTTTTATACACACAGAAACAAGAAGGTTACATAAAGCGGCTGAGGCAGCAAGTACAGATTAGTTATGTTTTCTCAAAGTTTGGCCCTGACTGTTCTTAGACCTTTAGATATTTTCCCATTCCCAGGGTAGCAGGTGTCTGTTTGTTCTTTATGCTTATCGGAGTTCCCCTTAGCGATCCTCCCAAATTCTGCTTGAAGTTACATTTTCTTAACCCTTAATGCTCCGGCTCCCTACATATCCCCCTTTTTTATTTTTATTTTTTGAGATCGTGTCTGGCTTAGGTAGTCAGTACAGACATTCTCACTTACCCGTCATTGGATATCGATCATCAAAGCGATCGACTCCTGTCTTAGGTTGTAAAAACGCTTACTGATCATTACCCGTCATTGGCTACCGATCTCCTTTGGGGTTAGACAGGGGCAGTGGCTTTTGGTTTATTAGCCATGTGGAGCCTTATTTTGTGAATTTCTCCATAAATATCTGTGACTGTCCCCATCACAGCTTTTGCGATGCAGGGGAGGAAACACAGTATCAGGAGGATCACAACAAGTGGAATTACAAGGGGGGGCCATAATTTGAAGCATTGAAGAGTATGATGGAAATACATTGTGAAAACTAGAGACAAGTTTGTTGAGAGTATCAGCTATACCTGTATTTAAAGGAGAGGCCTCTTGCAGTGTCAAGACCTCTTTATGAAACTGGATAAGATCAAGAGTAACATTTTTTCTTACACGGTCTGTGAGACTCATACCTCATAGCAGAAAAATGTTTATTCCACTCACCCTTTGTCTGTTAACAGCCGAAGCATAAAGTCCCATGATGTCTTACCTTCTCAGGGTCAAGTCACTCATATTGTAACAGCTCTGTTGAGATAAGTGGAGAGAACTGATCTTCATTGCCCTCATGACTTCTCTCACAATCAGGTGAGAGAGGAAAGCCAGAGACAGCAGTGGCTTTTGCCAGGCAGGGGGAAGGGGAGGAAAGGCTCCTTTTTGGGTCTTCTAAGGCAGCTCATTGGGGGTCCCCACTCGGTTCCGCCTGGCTTAGGTTGTATCTCCCGTGAGATATCTTACCCGTCTTTGGCTGCGAACCATCTTTTGGGGACCAGACAGAGAGACATGAGGTGTAAACACAAGGATGGAACAGAGTCCCAGAAAGGCACAGTCTTACAGACTCTTCTTTCCTTAAGGAAAGACATGGGGGGGACAGTCGGCTAGGCTGTTGTGTGACTACATCTCCCCCTTTTTTGTTTTTGAAGCATGAGAAACACAGAACGTGCAGTTGTTTCATTTACAGCCCGTTGGAGGGCTATTTGTCCACATCTGAGGACTATGTAAAACAAACAGAACAATAAACAGAATAGCAATATCCCCAGCAAACCCTCTACCCAAAGTCTTTATCCATTTAACAGGGTCTGAAGTGGAAAGTCCTTCTGCAGCTGCGGAAAGTGAGCTTTCCCACACCCTAGGGGCGTGGATGGGTATCTATAGATGTCTCTTTTTCTGTGGGCTGTCGTTCACGGTATGGTTTAACACCGACCAGGAATTCACAAAGGTTTTTTTTTCCGGACCTGGAGAAATACAAGCAAAGCCTCTTCCCCGTGTTATCTCGCGGGGAGAAGTAGGATCAGCTTTCCCACGTAATATTTTAAACAAAGGTTGTAATTCACCGGTTGTCAACTGCAACTGAGGTCTAATCCAGTTAATGTCTCCCAGTAGCTTTTGGAAATCATTTAACGTTTTTAAACAATCTCGCCGGATTTGTATTTTTTGAGGCACAATGGCCTGAGGCATTAAACAATATCCCAGATAAGAGTAAGGAGGCACTTGCTGAATTTTTTTTGGGGGGGGGCTATAACTAGCCCATAATTGTGGAGCTTTTTTGTAAATGAGCAAAAGCAGCAAGCAACTTTGGTTCACAAGAGTGGGCAAGAAGTATGTCATCCGTGTAGTGGATGATGTAAATATCTGAAAATGTCCTTTGGGTAGGTTCTATTGCAGCTGATACAAATTTTTGACACAATGTAGGGCTACTAGCCATTCTCTGAGGTAGCACTAGCCAATGATATCTCTTAAAAGGTTTTTGTAAATTAACAGAAGGAACACTGAAAGCAAATCTAGGGCAGTCATCAGGATTTAAAGGTATAGTATAAAAACAATCTTTTCAGTCCAAAACAATTTTATATGTGTTTTTTGGTGTGGCTGCAGGACAGGGCAAGCCTGTCTGTAAGGCTCCCATTAATTTCATGGTTTTATTAACTTTTTGTAAATCTTGTCATAATCTCTATCTACCAGATTTTTTCTTAATAACAAAAATGGGAGAATTCCAGGGAGAATTGGAGGAAGCAATGTGTCCCTTTTTAACTTGCTCCTGTACTAGCAGCTTGGCGGCTTGAATCTTTTTCTGTTGATAGGGGCCTCGGGCAGTGGATCTAGCCCTGCAACTACACTTGGAGGAGAGCTTCATTGTAACCTAGGCTTCTATTCTGATTGAGCTTCTAATAAAGGCCCAGTCTGTCGAGCCTGAACTAACTGCATTTGAACAGAGAGGGAAGTGAGTGCAGCTTGTAATCTTTGCACCTCTGCTTCCAAGGGGGATCCAGTTTGGGTTGGTCATTTTTAGAGTATCTGATTCCTTTATGTCTAGGATCGATCACATCCCTAACCAAATTCCATAAGGAAAAAGTGTCTACTGGTACTTCAGAGGGTCCATGAGCATCATAATATCCCTGCAAATGCTCTCTTACCTTTTCCCAAGTTTCTAAGTTTAAAGTCCCTTCTTCTGGGAACCAGGGACATATTTGTACTACAAACTCTAAGAATCGAAGCAACGTGCTTCACTGGTTTTAATTCCTCTAGTTTTTAGCATGCTCCTTAATATGTGGGTAAACAGCCTTTTACTGTTCCCCTGTCCCATTTTATTTTACTCCCGACTATGGTATCTCACCGCTTTCGCCAACCTTATTTGACGCGTCTCATTTGCAAGCGGTGTCCTTCACTGATTCCCCAGTATTCGGGTCCCTGTTCGGGCGCCACTTGTCGGAGCCTGCCGACGAGACGAACGGTCCCTGAAGTGGGGAGTGAGGATTGAGAAAAAAATAGACAAGAGACAAAGATGGGATCGGGAGGGCGAGCAGTTCTAATTAGACTGCAGCGCCTACTTTATTTTTCAGCTTTCTTTTATACACACAGAAACAAGAAGGTTACATAAAGCGGCTGAGGCAGCAAGTACAGATTAGTTATGTTTTCTCAAAGTTTGGCCCTGACTGTTCTTAGACCTTTAGATATTTTCCCATTCCCAGGGTAGCAGGTGTCTGTTTGTTCTTTATGCTTATCGGAGTTCCCCTTAGCGATCCTCCCAAACTCTGCTTGAAGTTACATTTTCTTAACCCTTAATGCTCCGGCTCCCTACACCTCCTTCCTGGATAATTGCCACCCTGCAGACATGTTTCTACCTTGGTTCTGACTCACACTCATTACGTTGCAGTGTGAACTCTGCCTCGGTCATCTGCTGCCTGGATCACTGAAAACAATCCAGATCTCTTCCCATCCGGACAACTGCTACCACCTCTCCGAAATTAGCTATTAGGAGTGTAAGGCTTTCTTGTCCCACCCATCCATCCAAACACAACATGGGTGAAAGGAGAAGTCCAGCACGCCCAGTCACTCACTCATGCATTCTAAACTGCCCTCGGGGGGCTTCCTGATGTAGAAAAGCTGACGGACAAGTTCACGAGCACTTAGTGATGCAACGAGATAAATGCCAAGTTGGGAGACAGCTTCACTGACTTCTGCTGTCCGACGTTGGCAGTAAGGAGGATGGCAAAATTTGAGGTTCTTCACTTCTTGACGCAGCAGTTATGGATCGGACAATAAACAAGAGAAATAAGTAAAACGTCACAGGACGTCGGATAGCGATGAGTGCCAAGGAGAGAATACATTGTAGAAGGGGGACATGAATGCATTCTATGAAAGTACGTTCTCAAAGGAACAGTCAGGAAGGTATCTGTCACGATATTAATCGGGAAATACAGTTCGAACGCACAGAACCTGCCTGCAGAAATGCGGCTCATCTTGGCGGGAGCAAACAGGCTGGGATGTGGCTCAGATAGCATTCTGTAAAGTGGGCTTCCATTTCCTCATCTGTGAAATGGGGGGTGGGGAGGGAGGGAGGGAGGGAGCGAGCTCCCACTTAATAAACAGTTCAGCTATTCTAAGAAGCAGGTACTGAGAGACGATTGGGTGTGCAAGAGCACGTTCTAGGGAAAACACTGGGGAGAGAAAGATGGAGTGCGAGCCAGAGGAGGATGGGGAGCTGGCATATCCACGGAGCGGGCCTGACCCTGTGCGGCAGAGAAGTGTGGCAGGGACAGTCTAACGCCACGGTGCGCTTCACTCCCGGCCAAGCGGGCAGAGAACCCCCAAGCCACAGTGGCCTGGCTGGCTGTGGGGAGAAGGCAGGCCGCCCAGAGCTGTTGGTGGGTCTCAGAGCACAGCTCAGCACAGCACAGCTCAGCACAGCACAGCTCAGTTCAGCACAGCTCAGCTCAGCAGAGCACAGCACAGCACAGCTCATCTCAGCACAGCACAGCACAGCTCAGCTCAGCTCAGCTCAGCTCAGCACAGCACAGCACAGCACAGCACAGCACAGCACACCTCAGCACAGCACAGCTCAGGATAGCACAGCACAGCACAGCACAGCACAGCACAGCTCAGGACAGCACAGCGCACCACAGCACAGCTCGTCTCAGCACAGCACAGCTCAGCACCACAGCAAAACTGACCACAGCACAGCACAGCACAGCACAGCTCAGGACAGCACAGCGCACCACAGCACAGCTCGTCTCAGCACAGCACAGCTCAGCACCACAGCAAAACTGACCACAGCACAGGACAGCACAGCACAGCACAGGACAGGACAGGACAGCACAGCACAGCACAGCACAGCACAGCACAGCACAGCACAGCTCAGCTCAGCAGAGCACAGCACAGCACAGCTCAGCTCAGCAGAGCACAGCACAGCACAGCTCATCTCAGCACAGCACAGCACAGCACAGCTAAGGACAGCACAGCACAGCTCAGTTCAGCACAGCTCAGCTCAGCAGACCACAGCACAGCACAGCTCATCTCAGCACAGCACAGCACAGCACAGCTCAGCTCAGCTCAGCTCAGCTCAGCTCAGCACAGCACAGCACAGCTCAGGACAGCACAGCACAGCACAGCACAGCACAGCACAGCACAGGACAGCACAGCACAGCACAGGACAGCACAGCACAGCACAGCACAGCACAGCTAAGGACAGCACAGCACAGCTCAGTTCAGCACAGCTCAGCTCAGCAGAGCACAGCACAGCACAGCTCATCTCAGCACAGCACAGCACAGCACAGCACAGCACAGCTCAGCTCAGCTCAGCTCAGCTCAGCTCAGCTCAGCACAGCACAGCACAGCTCAGGACAGCACAGCACAGCACAGCACAGCACAGCACAGCACAGGACAGCACAGCACAGCACAGCACAGCACAGCACAGCTCAGGACAGCACAGTGCACCACAGCACAGCTCGTCTCAGCACAGCACAGCTCAGCACCACAGCAAAACCGACCACAGCACAGGACAGCACAGCACAGCACAGCACAGCACAGCACAGCACAGCACAGGACAGCACAGCACAGCACAGCACAGCACAGCACAGCACAGGACAGCACAGCACAGCACAGCACAGCACAGCTAAGGACAGCACAGCACAGCTCAGTTCAGCACAGCTCAGCTCAGCAGAGCACAGCACAGCACAGCTCATCTCAGCACAGCACAGCACAGCTCAGCTCAGCTCAGCTCAGCTCAGCTCAGCACAGCACAGCACAGCTCAGGACAGCACAGCACAGCACAGCACAGCACAGCACAGTACAGCACAGCACAGGACAGCACAGCACAGCACAGCACAGCTCAGGACAGCACAGCGCACCACAGCACAGCTCGTCTCAGCACAGCACAGCTCAGCACCACAGCAAAACCGACCACAGCACAGGACAGCACAGCACAGCACAGCACAGCACAGCACAGCACAGGACAGCACAGCACAGCACAGCACAGCACAGCACGGCACGGCACGGCACGGCACGGCACGGCACGGCACGGCACGGCACAGCACAGGACAGCACAGCACAGCACAGGACAGCACAGCACAGCACAGCACAGCTAAGGACAGCACAGCACAGCACAGCACAGGACAGCACAGCACAGCACAGCACAGCACAGCACAGCACAGCACAGCACAGGACAGCACAGCACAGCACAGCACAGCACAGCTAAGGACAGCACAGCACAGCTCAGTTCAGCACAGCTCAGCTCAGCAGAGCACAGCACAGCACAGCTCATCTCAGCACAGCACAGCACAGCACAGCACAGCACAGCTCAGCTCAGCTCAGCTCAGCTCAGCTCAGCACAGCACAGCACAGCTCAGGACAGCACAGCACAGCACAGCACAGCACAGCACAGCACAGCACAGGACAGCACAGCACAGCACAGCACAGCACAGCACAGCTCAGGACAGCACAGCGCACCACAGCACAGCTCGTCTCAGCACAGCACAGCTCAGCACCACAGCAAAACCGACCACAGCACAGGACAGCACAGCACAGCACAGCACAGCACAGCACAGCACAGCACAGGACAGCACAGCACAGCACAGCACAGCACAGCACAGGACAGCACAGCACAGCACAGCACAGCACAGCTAAGGACAGCACAGCACAGCTCAGTTCAGCACAGCTCAGCTCAGCAGAGCACAGCACAGCACAGCTCATCTCAGCACAGCACA
Organism: Rhinolophus sinicus; assembly: GCF_057876585.1. Classification (NCBI taxonomy): domain Eukaryota; kingdom Metazoa; phylum Chordata; class Mammalia; order Chiroptera; family Rhinolophidae; genus Rhinolophus; species Rhinolophus sinicus. The sequence goes on from NW_028290710.1 coordinate 1,834,508, forward strand.
GCACAGCTCAGCTCAGCTCAGCTCAGCTCAGCTCAGCACAGCACAGCACAGCTCAGGACAGCACAGCACAGCACAGCACAGCACAGTACAGCACAGCACAGGACAGCACAGCACAGCACAGCACAGCTCAGGACAGCACAGCGCACCACAGCACAGCTCGTCTCAGCACAGCACAGCTCAGCACCACAGCAAAACCGACCACAGCACAGGACAGCACAGCACAGCACAGCACAGCACAGCACAGCACAGCACAGGACAGCACAGCACAGCACAGCACAGCACAGCACAGCACAGCACAGCACAGCACAGCACAGGACAGCACAGCACAGCACAGCTAAGGACAGCACAGCACAGCTCAGTTCAGCACAGCTCAGCTCAGCAGAGCACAGCACAGCACAGCTCATCTCAGCACAGCACAGCACAGCTCAGCTCAGCTCAGCTCAGCTCAGCTCAGCACAGCACAGCACAGCTCAGGACAGCACAGCACAGCACAGCACAGCACAGTACAGCACAGCACAGGACAGCACAGCACAGCACAGCACAGCTCAGGACAGCACAGCGCACCACAGCACAGCTCGTCTCAGCACAGCACAGCTCAGCACCACAGCAAAACCGACCACAGCACAGGACAGCACAGCACAGCACAGCACAGCACAGCACAGGACAGCACAGCACAGCACAGCACAGCACAGCACAGCACAGGACAGCACAGCACAGCACAGCACAGCACAGGACAGCACAGCACAGCACAGGACAGCACAGCACAGCACAGCACAGCTAAGGACAGCACAGCACAGCACAGCACAGGACAGCACAGCACAGCACAGCACAGCACAGCACAGCACAGCACAGGACAGCACAGCACAGCACAGCACAGCACAGCTAAGGACAGCACAGCACAGCACAGCACAGCACAGCACAGCACAGGACAGCACAGCACAGCACAGCACAGGACAGCACAGGACAGCACAGCACAGCACAGCACAGGACAGCACAGCACAGCACAGCACAGCACAGGACAGCACAGGACAGCACAGCACAGCACAGGACAGCACAGCACAGCACAGCACAGCACAGCACAGCACAGGACAGCACAGCACAGCACAGGACAGCACAGCACAGCACAGCACAGCTAAGGACAGCACAGCACAGCACAGCACAGGACAGCACAGCACAGCACAGCACAGCACAGCACAGCACAGCACAGCACAGGACAGCACAGCACAGCACAGCACAGCACAGCTAAGGACAGCACAGCACAGCTCAGTTCAGCACAGCTCAGCTCAGCAGAGCACAGCACAGCACAGCTCATCTCAGCACAGCACAGCACAGCACAGCACAGCACAGCACAGCACAGCTCAGCTCAGCTCAGCTCAGCTCAGCTCAGCTCAGCTCAGCACAGCACAGCACAGCTCAGGACAGCACAGCACAGCACAGCACAGCACAGCACAGCACAGCACAGCACAGGACAGCACAGCACAGCACAGCACAGCACAGCACAGCACAGCTCAGGACAGCACAGCGCACCACAGCACAGCTCGTCTCAGCACAGCACAGCTCAGCACCACAGCAAAACCGACCACAGCACAGGACAGCACAGCACAGCACAGCACAGCACAGCACAGCACAGCACAGGACAGCACAGCACAGCACAGCACAGCACAGCACAGCACAGCACAGCACAGGACAGCACAGCACAGCACAGCTAAGGACAGCACAGCACAGCTCAGTTCAGCACAGCTCAGCTCAGCAGAGCACAGCACAGCACAGCTCATCTCAGCACAGCACAGCACAGCTCAGCTCAGCTCAGCTCAGCTCAGCACAGCACAGCACAGCTCAGGACAGCACAGCACAGCACAGCACAGCACAGTACAGCACAGCACAGGACAGCACACCACAGCACAGCACAGCTCAGGACAGCACAGCGCACCACAGCACAGCTCGTCTCAGCACAGCACAGCTCAGCACCACAGCAAAACCGACCACAGCACAGGACAGCACAGCACAGCACAGCACAGCACAGCACAGCACAGGACAGCACAGCACAGCACAGCACAGCACAGCACAGCACAGGACAGCACAGCACAGCACAGCACAGCACAGGACAGCACAGCACAGCACAGGACAGCACAGCACAGCACAGCACAGCTAAGGACAGCACAGCACAGCACAGCACAGGACAGCACAGCACAGCACAGCACAGCACAGCACAGCACAGCACAGCACAGGACAGCACAGCACAGCACAGCACAGCACAGCTAAGGACAGCACAGCACAGCACAGCACAGCACAGCACAGCACAGGACAGCACAGCACAGCACAGCACAGGACAGCACAGGACAGCATAGCACAGCACAGCACAGCACAGCACAGGACAGCACAGCACAGCACAGCACAGCACAGCACAGCTCAGCTCAGGACAGCACAGGACAGCACAGCACAGCACAGCACAGCACAGCACAGCACAGCACAGCACAGCTCAGGACAGCTCAGCTCAGCTCAGCACAGCACAGCACAGGACAGCACAGCACAGCACAGGGGAGGGTCAGTTATGGAGTCGTGCACGTTGGAGACGTGACAGGCACATTTTCTTGGGCACCGCGTTCCACCCCTTCTGCCATGTATCAGTTGGCTCGGGCCGCCATCACAAATACCATAGGCCGAGTGGTTTAAACGACAGAAATGTATCGCCTGACAGTTCTGCAAGCTGAAAGTTCGAGTGCTAGGTTTTGGCACGGTTGGTTTCTGCCCAGGGCTCCGTCCTTGGCTTACAGATGCCCGTCTTCTCCCCGTGTCCTCACGTGGCCTTTCCTCTGTGTGTCCAGTTAGGTTTTTAAAAGGACCCCGGGATTCCCCACTCACTCGGAGTCAGGGTTTGCCCGGTGCGAGAGCTTCTCCCCTGTCCTCCCCTCCGCCCCGCCCCCACTCCTTCATACAGAGCTGCCATCTGTGGGGTTCCTTCACGTCTGTCCGCCCTCCTTCCTCTCTTTCACGGTGAGGAGGCGGCACGCGAAATGGCCAGTGGGTACCCAGTGGGTACCTAGGGTGAGACCGGTAGGAAGAAGCGGGCGGGCAGAGGGAAGACAGGTCCTTCCTTCCTTCCTTCCTTCCTTCCTTCCTTCCTTCCTTCCGTCCGTCGCGGGAATCTGAACGCTAAAAACCCACACCCGGAGCAGAGTGTTGCTGCAGGGTGTGCTTGTTGGGCCCGTAACCCTGGTGGTGGGGTGCCGGGGTGGGGGGCTGGGTGGGCGGGGAAATGACTGCAACCGTCACAGCCGGACCTCCCCGGGACCCTCATCGTTCCCGGCCGGTGTCTGGCCTACGAACTCTAATAAGACTCCGAGGTCGGCTGTTTAGCGACCCCCCCCCCCTGGACTCGCCCCCACCCCCACCCCACCCCCCCGCACGCCCGCCGCCGCCGCCCGTGATTCTCCACGGGTTGAGCGCGTTGGCCCGGGTCAGGAAGAGGAGAGGGAGACGGTGTCGTTGGCCCAGGGCGACGGTGGGGCGAGTTTTCGCCAACAATTTTTTCCTCCCTAGCGGTTGGAAAGCGGCCGCCTAAGGGTGGGGGAGGTTTGAACAAAGGCGGCGGGGAGAAAGAAGCCCCAGGCCAGGTCGGAGGCGCTGACTGGACCGGAGAGCTTTCTGCATTTGAATGAAGCCATTGAACGAGGACCTTTGGAATGTGTCGACCTGGCCTCCCCCTCCCTTCTCGGCCCCAACCCCCATCTCCTCCCTCCCTCCCTCCCTCCCTCCCCCCCCCCCCCCCACAGAGTTTCCTTCCCGTCCACGGACTGACCTGCGACCTTCCATCCTGCCAGACCTTGCACGGAATAAATAATACCTCCTCTTTTAGAGTTCTCTCGCTCTATCCAGAAAATAAACAAACCGAGGAACAGACGACCCCCCCGCCCCACCCCCCACCCCCCACACACCTGTCACCCCATGTCATGCCTCTCAGGGCAGTGCCACTCCCTTTGGGCACAGCCAGACTTCCTGGACTCAGCCAGGGCCTCTCAGGGCACTGCCACTCCCTCTGGGCACAGCCAGACTTCCTGGACTCAGCCAGGGTTCTCAGGGCACTGCCACTCTCTCTGGGCCTCTCAGGGTACCCTGCTTGAACAACAGCGACTCAGCAGTCAAGGTGCTTACATACTCTCAATGGCGGCCGGTCAAGACACAAAAGCAAACATCCGCCAGTTCCACTACATGGTGGTGTGTTCCCAGGCAAACAGTAAAGCGGTGCATTGAATTAGGGGTAGAAGGCCATTCCCCATAGTCCACGGTCCTTCGCCAGAGCTGCGTGTTAGCCTCACAATGTGTGCCCTAGCCTTGAATTCATGCGAGTTGAGTAATGAAGCTTCGAGGCCTCCCCACAACTCCCAGCCATGCAGAGTTTCCCCAGAAGCTGAGGTGAAAAGAGGGAGTCCTCCTGGGTGGGGCGGGGTGGCCATGGGCAAGAAGAAGGGCTTCCTGGCTCAGAGCTCACAGTTCCGCCTCGGCGCCAACCCAGGTCGCAGGGTCCCAATCACATACATTAATTCTGCAGAAAGACAGACATAAGGCTGTGTTCAGGTGTAACTGTGCCCATGAGGTCCAGGCCCAGAGATAGAGAGAGAGAGAGAGAGAGAGAGAGAGAGAGAGAGAGAGAGAGAGAGAGAGAGAGAGAGGTAAAGGGTTCCTGGGTTCATGGCCAGAGAGACATGCTAGGAAGTCCCTAACCACATGGTCCCCCCAGCAGCCCCTTTGCCTCCAAAAACATAGGTGGGAGGGGACAGACCCCTGAGACCCAGGGTGATAAGGCCAGGCAAGGTCCCCCGGCCTGGAATGTGGGATTGGGGGAGACTTTCCAAGGCCATTGTGATGCTTCCCCAGTGCGGTGGGAGGTGTCCCTGCGGTAGCAGCTCTGTGCTTCTCCTCCAGACCTGGGGGGTGGGGGGGGCGGCGTGGAGGTATCTGCACGCACTCCACTAGAAAGAGAAGGCCTGGTCTATGTGCCCCGGCAGCCAGGGCATCCCGGGTACTGAGTGTAAAGGGTGTGGGGCTGAGAGGCCCGTGGAGGGACGTCGGGGCTCAGAGGGGAGGGCGTCGGCAAGGGGAGCCCTCTGCCTCGCTCTCACGCACCATCACAGACAGCACAGGCCCCAGGGCTCACACAAGGGACACTTATTTCTCACAGATCGGGGTGCCAGCATGGTGGGTTCCTGGGGAGGGTCCTCTTCCTGGCTGGCACATGGCCACCTTCTCCCCGGGTTCTGCTACAGTAGGGAGACAGTTCTGGTTTCTTCCTTGTCTGAGGGCACCGATCCCATCCTGAGGATCTCCCCCCCCCCCTTCGAAGTATTGATTTGGGGGACACAAACAGACGCTCTATGACAGTCATTCGCAGCCTGAGGGATTCAGGCAGGTGGGAGGGGTGAGGTGGGAAGGTGGGGCTGGTGGGGAGTGTGTGTGGTCTATGAGTGAGGGGATGTTCGGGGTCGGTGGGCAGAGCGTGGGGCCCCGGATGTCAAAGCCGCCTGGGCAGATGTCAGGTGGCGGTAGCGGGGGCGAGTGGGGGAGACCATCGCAGAGTGGAAGGTCATAAAGTTAAAGGTTGGGAGTGGGGCCGATGGTCCACGTGGAGGCAAAGTCCTCCACCTCCTCAAGCGGGAATCCGGGAGAGATTCTGCCTAGGAGAGGATGGGTGGTGTGTGGAGGTGACAAGGGTGAGGGAGGGGCAGAATTTACTTCCCAGCCCCCTGGGACTTCGTAAGGTCACAGGGGATAAGCAAGTGTGAGCAGCCCTGGTGGAGACGGTGTGGGGGAGAATGGGGCTGCTGGGAAGTCTCAGTCAAGGTGGGCACGTCCGATAATACAGCGGGAGGGGCAGCAGCGGGGACTGGCCAGAATGGATTGGGTAAACAGGGCTGTCTAAGTGACCCCGTGTGGTGACCGGCCTTCCACAGCTCGTTGGGACACCCGCCTGCCTGGGAAGAGAGAGGGGGCAGGATGACCTTTCCCACCGGTTGGTTGCTGTCTTTCCCTTCGCAGCACCCCTTGCGTCTGCGTTCCTGAGAGCTTGGACAGCATTTTGCTGGCTGGGGCGGGGGGGGGGGGGGGGGATGAGTGTGGGGTCAGGGTGCAGCCCCAGATGGCCAGAACTGGAAACTCTGATGTTGTGATTGTGCTTCCCCACCGCAGGCAGACAGAACACATCTGGCTCCCTGTGTGTGCAGAAATCCGTAGACGTATGTGAAATTTGGGAGCTCGCCAAAGGCGCGACCGTTCTCCTGAAGGATGGTAAAATGTGGCCTCCGGGCATCTGGACAACGGCAGTCCTGGTCCCACGTGTCCATCCCGTTGGACAGCTGACTCACGTGAGAAGGAGAGACGAAAGGGTGACGATGCCGTTCTCTTTAAAGATCTGAGCCACCTGTGCGGGTATGCCCGAGTGTGCTTTCTGTCCCCGCCTCAGCATGGAGGCTTGTCACCCAAGCATGCCCTGCGCAAGGAGTGGGAGGTGGCCCCCGGAGCACGCGTGCTCCTTCTGACCGGGTCTTTGCACCGTGTCTGGTGACCGGAGGCCACATGCCTTTGTCCTCTGTGGTGCCGCAGACTAGCACCCGTGAAACCAGGGAGAGCCAGCAGATGTGTGCGTGACAGACCCCGTGGGCTCCCTGACAGCAGCCCCGAGCCGAGCCTCACCTCACCTCTTTCCTGTTCCGCAGCCTCCTACTCTTCCCTTTGGTGTTTGACTGTGATCCCCGGGACCGGGAGGCTTTGCTCCAGGCTGCAGATCTTCACATCCCACCTCTCATTCTTGAGAGGTGTTTGGCGTTCCTAGGTGTCCACCTAAGAAACATCCAAACCTCCAGACTCCTTGGAGAATGTTAATGAGTGTATCTGAGTCACACTGACAGACAACCATTGCCAGGAAGCGGTCTCAAGGGCTGGAGAAAATACTCCAGAAAAGGGCAGTTTTGCAGCTTATTTTATATAATTGGGATACACGGAGGAGGCAGAAGGCCTGGTACACGAAAGCCGTTGGTGGCAGAGTCAGGGGGCAGGAGAAAGCAAGTGGGGACACCTCTGGGACTGGATTAAGAAGTAAAACGGAGGGACGCTTACTTCTTTTGCACGGGTGGGTAACGGGGTAGATAATAATTCACGTTTACAGCACGTAAGGATGGTATCCAGGGAACAAGACGAAGATGAGGGGGTTCTGTTGTCTTGGGCACCGGTGCAGTGGGCTGTGCCCTGAGGTGTCTGGAAAACAGGATCGCTCAGACATTCCGAGGGTATGTTATCTTAGATGCCAAAAGATAACAGACGGGCTCACTGAAGGCAAAGGGTGACCTTTGTCTGTCAAGGAAGCTACAGGCCTAGGATGTGACTGCCCACCGTGACTTGCTTTCATTCGGGAATTTTTATGTTCAGACCCTCCTGTGCGGTTACGTTCGGTCTCTAAGTTTGTGGGGCCTGCCACGCCGGCCTCTCCTGAGCTTGACAGGTTTAGTAAGTGGCCCCCTTCTTTGTCCGCATTTCCCCCTTTGGGCCGTAAGTCGATCCGAAGGATGCACCGATGATGTGGTCTCCCGGGACTAGGAAGGCTCACTCCTAGGAATTCTTAGTGTTTCCCTTTGTCTTGCTGTAATGGTGGACCATTGCGGATGGGGCCGGACCGTAACCTTGGATGGCAGTCCAGGCCAATTTTTGTTGTTGTTGTTGTTGTTGTTTTCCCCAAAGGAAAGGTGAGTAAGCGGAAGGCAGGTAGGTCTCATGAGCCTTCACTGAGTAAAAAACACACTGAATCGTTTCTAACCTATAAGCTATCGTGATTCAAACGTTGCCGTCTGTCTCGGTTTTCTGTATTTTGCAGCCAGTGTAACGTTTACTTATAGTTTGAGGGCACACCGTGTATGTATCGCTGTAGTTCTCACAATCTGACCGTGAGATGGGTTCCCGTGCACCGGTGGTGTTGTTCTTGTGATCTGAATATCCCATCTACTTCCCATGGGAAGCATCTAATTCCTGCTAGTTGTGCAATCGGGAACTGAGTTTAATTTTTATTTGGGGCCGAGGCTGTTAAGAACACAATGGTATGAATCACAATCACCATCTAAAAATGTCTAGAGGCCAGGAGGACGGTAAGAGTTTCATGAGTCAATTTCCTGTGTCTCACTCGGCAGCCCCGTTACAGAGGGCCATTATTTTAATAGCCGCTTAAGCTTCTCTGAATTAATATAGTCAGTAGTCTTTGTCGAGGTGAGGGGTAAGCGTCATTGTGTTCTAGCATTTATACGTAAAATTCCTTTATCGGTATTTCTTTTCTACTAACCTTCTACGACTTCACTTGTCTTTCTCAGTTTGTGTCCTTTTTCGCATTCAGAAATGATCAACAGTATCAGAACAAACGACTCCCTTTTAACTTCTCTCAAAACCACATACACACGCCTTTTCTTCCTTCTATGCTGGCATGCCTTCTAAGTTTCCAAAGAGAAAGCGTAAATAGTATTATCGAAAATACAGAGCCGGCCCGGTGGCTCAGGCCGTTGGAACTCCGTGCTCCTGATGCCGAAGGCTGCCGGTTCGATTCCCGCATGGGCCGGTGGGCTCTCGACCACGAGGTGGCCGGTTGGATTCCCGCAAGGGATGCTGGGCTGCGCCCCCTGCAACTGACAGCGGCAACCGGACCTGGAGGTGAGCTGCGCCTTCCACGACTACGATCGGAAGGACAACAACTTGACTGGGAAAAAGCCCCGGCAATTCACCCTGTTCCCCAATAAAGTCCTGTCCCCCTTCCCCAATGTAAAAAAATAAAAATAAATAAATAAATAAATAAATAAATAAATAAATAAATAAATAAAATTTAAAAAAAAAGAAGAGAAGAAAAGAAAAACAAATATTTTACCGGAAAAGAAAGAAAATACCAAAGTTATTCTGTGCACCTTCAATGATTAACAGTTGGGGTATATGAGTACAGGGTTTGAGAAAAGCCTAAAGAACAAGTATAACTATCATTGTGACTGATAATATTAGCGGGCAGGTAAAGACAATCAAACGAATGGTTATTTTAAGTCCCACGTCAATTCGTAGGTCTACAGGCCTTCTTGAGGTCTCGGGATAGCTGTCTACCCCTGACGTCAGCAGCTTTTCGTCCTCCGGGAGCCTTTGAGGTTGGCCGTCGGTGGAGGCGAGTGTCAGACAGGAGCAGATGTCCAGCCACAGGTGGGCAACTCTTTTTCATGAGCGATGTGAATCCTTGCGTTAACGCCTTTAAGTTCACTGCACCTGGATCGATTAGTGATAACGAATAAGTCCCTGTCAACGAGGTTGGAGGGTCTTTAGCTGATGTCATATCCAGTGGTGGACGACGTCTCCCGGCTGTGAGTCGTGGTCTTGGAAGTCTTCGTGTCCCGGGAGCACGCTGAAGCGAATCGGTTGCAGACTTATCGGTTTATTTAAGCTGCTTGATAAGTCCTTGATAATAACGCAAAATGTCTCCTTTCGGTAAGATTGTTTCACACGTCCGGTCACACGGGGTGAACGCTGACTACTGAGGAGAAAGTCTACGTTTACCAAAAGGAGTAGCTCTCAGGTTGAGAAACACCGTAAGGAGAGTTTTCAGCCAAGGGAGACGAAAAGCTTCTCAAAATTTACCCAGTGGAGTTTTAACTGTACCGTTTGTACGTTCTACAAATCCAGAGGACCGGGGTGATAAGCCACGACGAAAATGCTGCAGGGTAGGCCGGATGTTCCCGATCGAGTGCATCCTTTGCCTCAGAGACTATGTAACTCACAGGGAATGCCCCTAGTTCGGGATCATTTCTTTCCAGTCGTGACTTACCCACCATCGAGGCTGTTGCTCTCCTGCAAGGGGATGTCTCCACCTAGTGAGACAACCGTACAGATCGTGACTCACACACATCTGTACCGTGGAGAGGGTGGCCTTCGGATAAACTCCTTTATCCGAATTTCCTGTGTTTTCATGCACGACTAGGAAGAGAGTTTATAGCGAAGGTGTCCCAGGGTGGGAGCTTTAGATAATACTTCCTCTAGAGTGTCTTCGGCTCGGCTCGTTTCCCTTCAGGGTTCCGTTGAATGGGATCGGGCCGATCTCATTTTAAGGAGACAAACAGAGGCTGGGCCATGAATGAAAAATTCGGAACCCCGTCGTGATAGTATCCAGTCAGACCCGGGGAATCCTCTCGGCTGTTTTTTGTCTGTTTGCTTTTAGAAGAGGAAAGATTATTATTTAGGGTTAATTCGTAGCCCATCTTTAGATATTAGATGGCAAGGTATTTTCCTTTGGGTAAACAAAATCGAAGCTTGTCCTTTGACACCCTGTGTCCCTTAATGGCTAGCTATTGCGATCGGTAAATCGCGTCCTCTTATGGTAGGGGGTCCAATGTGTCCTAGAGCGTAAGAGTAAGTTATCCGTATATTGGCTGAGAGTATCATTTCTGGGACATTTTGCATTCGTTCAAATCGGCGTTTAGCATCTGAGAGAAGCAGGTGGGACTCTCTGTCTACCCCGGGGCACGACTGTCCACGTAAACTCTGATCTTCCCAGGTAGAAAGGCAAAGAGGTATTTCCTGTCCTGTGTTTTACAGGAATGCTGAAAAAAGGCACCGCGTCTATCTATCACCGGAAAATATCTCGGCAGTACACGCGGGAATATCTGATAATGGGGTATGTGGGTTTGGAACTACAGGATCTCTTTGTTTATAGCTCCGATATCCTGTGCAAATCTCCATCCTTTCCCATTGGGTTTCTTTACCGGAAGGTTAGGAGAATTACAGGGGCTCATGCGTGGCATGAACCAGCCCGCGCCCCCCCCCCCCCCATTATGTAATCTTGTGTGATGGGCTAATTCCAGCTAGCCCGTTAGGCCTTAAAGGATAGTGTCAAATATTACGCAGAGGCAAACTATAATCCATAGTTATTTTAATAGGAGTGACTGACTTATTCTTGCCAGCATCTCTACCGGAAAAGGCCCAGAGTTGCATTGGAGTGTCCCGTCATAAACGTCCAGTCGGTGTTGTCAAGGTCAGTTTCCTCTCACGCGGTTTCTTTCAAAATCGTTCCTTTCCCGATTGGTTCAGTATAGTATTCATTTATTTCTAAATACGTTTTAGCCGGGATCTCCAGCCTCTGCGACTTAGGAGCTGTGCTGTAAACCTCGGAGAATGATTACGTGCAACTGGCCCTTTCGTCCCGTCCCTAGACCACCAAGCTAAGTCAAGTTGGAAGGTTGAAAAGGACAGACATGATCTGCTCTCACTCCCATCTGGGATTAGGAGAGAAAGCAAAAACCGAGGTGGCAAAATGAACAAAACACACGTTCATCGATACAGACCACAGAATGGTGGTGACAGAGGGTACTGGGATGGGGAGAGAGCCGAATACGTAAAGGGGTCGACTTTAGGTCGAGGGATGGAAACTAGCCATCGGGTGCAGAGCACGTGATAGACTATACACATGCCGTGAGGGTGAAAGTCGGGAAATTAATGAGTCAGACTTAGTTCGGTCACCTCATAGCTTGCTATTCATCTATCTTCTCTTTGTGTTTCCCCTTTACTGCTCGATTTCATGATTCTGCTCGTTTCCCTTCCTTGAGACTATACATACCTTGTGGATCTGATTGATCAGAAGAGCACTAATCTGGAAAAAAAAAGAAAAAGAAAAAGAAAAAAACCCGCTGAATTCTCAGGCGCCCAGAGACCGGGATCCATGGCTGCAACACCCTTGCAGCTTTTCCTGATGACGTATGACACACTCCAGCCGTGGCCGCCGAGTTCGAGATAACCTTATGAAGCAGACCGGACCGCAGGAGGTGATTTGTCAACCGTCAGCCCTGAAACTTGCGATGACCAGCTGTCATCTTTCTCGGTTCTTTCCCCCCGCCTGCCTGCCTGCCTGCCTGCCTGCCTGCCTGCCTGCCTGCCTGCCTGCCTGCGAAGCCTCTCGATTATTCTCAGTTCAGGGAAGATGCCTTTTTTTCCCCCCACGGACGTCAGTCTGCCATCTTCCCCGGCTGCCGGCACCTAGAATAAAATACACTCTTCTCCTCACTGACCTCGTCACTCAAGTTTTTGGGGCCCGGGCAACGAGCACCACCATCCCCGAGTCTGGTAACGAACTCTGGAGACCACGGCGGGGACGTGGATCGAACTGGACTGATCTGAGTTGGAGAGTCTCACTCCCTTGCTCCTTGCCTCCGTGTGGGGTAGCGGAGGTAGAGTGCCGGAATGCATCAGTGATCCCTGATGCTTATGGCTGGCCAAGCCCAGGGAGGGGATTACAGAGACGTCCCAGTAACTGCCGAGATCTCCTTCGTCCCAGGGACCCTCCCGGCTCTCCCCCTCCCTGGCAGGCTGCCTATGACTGCCTCAGTCGGTGAGGAATAAAAGCAACTGACGGGACTTGGAAACCGTGTGTCGGTGAATCGTGGAATCTGTCAAACCGAGGAAGTGCACTGGAATTCCCTTATCTCTGCCGTCGGAGCCTCTCGCTGTCACTGGGTTTGGGGGCTTACGCGTAAGCCTTCTGTGCTTCGTGCCAATTCGGGTAACTCCGAGGCCAATTTTTGGTGCTGGGTTGTTCAGAGACCGGGTTTTGACCCCCAGATCCCCGTTTCAGGAGGATTTGGTTCTGTGAGTTCTCGTCTGCTTTTGGTTCCGGTTTGTTGGTGACTTCTTTGTTCCGTTTTGTTCACCTCCGGTCTGTCCGTTCCCCTCCCCCCCCCTTTTTTTTCTCCTTCCTCCCCTTCACTTTTCTGTTTATACCTTAAACACCAAACCGATAGGGGGCTCTATGTCTGCACGCTCTCCTCAGAGCCCTCTGGGCCATATATCAGGCAATCGGTCGGTCAGCCTATAATGAAAAATAAAAAAATATCTACACCGATGGTTCATAGAAAAGGGGAATTCACCCATCTCCTAGTCCACTTATAACTAGACACCAACTCTGTGTTTGAAAATAAAACTTTTTAAAGATTTTTCTGTCGGTAACTTTCAGGGTCTTACGGAGAGCAAGAAATACAAACACCGCCGCTACTGCCTGAGGCTGAGTTACCCGGAAAAAAAAAAAAAAAAAAAAAAAAAAAAAAAAAAAAAAGAAAGAAAGAAAGAAAGAAAGAAAGAAAGAAAGAAAGAAAGAAAGAAAGAAAGAAAAAGGGCACTTTTGAAATCTAGTGGCTAATCTCACAAGCCGAACACTCCTTGCGTTTTCCAGCTTCCTTCAAACTGTCATGGGCAAATAAAAAATCTTAAGTCTTCTCTCTATAGTCATTATTAATACTGTTTATGTATATGATCTCTGATATCTATGTTTTTCTATGTTTTATGTACAACATAACGTTCTGGCCTCCGGCTGGTATTAGAAGATTGTAATATTTGGTTGGCTTAAAGAAAAAAGATTAAGCGCTTATATAAATTAAAAATAAAGAACAAAAACTGACCCAAGTACTTTTCCGGATCACATGATCTAAGAAAGAAAATAGTTGAAACCGAGGCTAGATCAACTTTTGGTTAAATAGACATGTCTTTTGAAGTCGCTACCACTATCGTTAAATATAATATGTTTTGTTATACCACGGTTTACAAAAATTGACTTAGGTAATAATAGACTCTAAAATCTCCTGGAGTTGTTAAAAATAATGAAGAAACACAAGCAAAATAAAAGGTTGTTAATGAAATTTTTTAGTAATAATGATTAAGCACGCACGCACGCACGCACGCACGCACCCACAAAGCAGGACAATAAAGTGTGTGAAGCTGTCGCAACGATGTTGCTGACCTTTTTTTTTGATGTCAGAGGGATTGTTCATTATGAATTTGTACCAACTTGACAAACCGTTCACCGAGTTTACTATTTGGAAGTGCTGAAAAGCCTGCATGAAAAAGTGACATGACCTGAAACTTGTCACCAACAGTTCGTGACTCTTGCCTCACGACAGAGCACCAGCTCACAGGGCAATGTCTGTGAGGGAGTTTTCGGCCAGTAAACAAATAACTGTATCGGAACTCCCTCCCTACTCACCTGATCTGGTTCCCCAACGACTTCTTTCTTTAGCCAAAGATAAAGGAAATATTGAAAGGAAGGAAGACATTTTGATGACATTCAGGACATCAAGAGTAATAACGATGACAGCTCTGATGACTATTCCAGAAAAAGAGTTCCAAAATTGCTTTGAAGAGTGGACTAGGTGCTGGCATTAGTGCATAGCTTCCCAACGGGAGTACTTCAAAGGTGACCATAATGATATTCAGCAATGAGGTATGTAGCACTTTTTCTAGGATGAGTTCGTGAACTTGATCAGCCTACCTTGTGTGTGTGTGTGTGTGTGTGTGTGTGTGTGTGTGAGACAGAGTGCATGCTTAAACGTGCTTTCCTGAATTCTTTTGGTAACTGGAAGCCTTAGAGTTGAACTAAGGTAAGTTACATGATAAAAAGTATTAAATATGCAGATATTTCAAACTAACAAAATACTAAAATATTAATTATAAGATAAGTCTGCGTTCATCTACTTTTATCTCCTTATTATGGGAAAGCTAAAACCTAAATTAAGGTATGTTAATAAATGTGTTTTGTACTTTATTAAAAATACGATGGCAAAACACTTGTAAATATATTTCCAGCAGAGCCTACACTTCTGAGTTACAAAGTACGTTCCTAGATATTCCAGTAGAAATGCTAATCGTTTATTTATTAGTTATCAGTAAAAACTCGGGTTCTACAGGTTACAGATTCTAATTAATATTTTTAAAGTTACATAAAGTAATATGTTCTCAAAGGAGGTATAAGAGATAAAAATACATTTTTAAAGAAATCGGGGGGGGGACGACAGACTAGTTTGTCCTACATTTGGTAAGAAGACACACTGAGAGGGACTGGAAAAGTTATAAAAGGTTTCAGAAGAAAAATCTTGAAAACAGATCACATGTAGTTCAGCTAACTGCAATTCAGTACATAAATTTTAGTATCAGAAGAAAGGGAGTGCAACATTAGAGTCGACTGTTCTCTCTCTGCGACGTAGGACAAAGTTTTTGGAACTACCGTGTTTCCCCCAAAAGAAGACTGGGTCTTAGGTCAATTTTTGCTCCATTGGGACTTGTTTTCAAGGGATGTCTTATTTTTCCATGTACAGCAGTAGTCTACATTTGTTCAGCTACGGTCGTGTCATCTTCTTCGGGAACATCGTCAGGACGTACTAAACGCTTCCGTCTGGCTGAGATCTTACCTGGGGCTTATTTTCGGAATAGGTCTTATTTTGGAGGAAACGTGTTATTTGTTACTGAAATTACAGAGAGAGAGAGAGAGAGAGAGAGAGAGAGAGAGAGAGAGAGAGAGAGAGAGAGAGAGAAACTCTGCCTGGAAAGCAAAGGCTTTAGGTGCCATCAGAATATTCTCTATTTTATACCATCCTCATCATGGGGTCCTCGGTTACTAGAGAAAACCAAATCTCCACACTAGTAAGAACTGAGTGTAACGTTTACATACTTACATATAATAATTACATAAACCTCTGTATTTTGGTACTGCTGGAGTTCCTGTACCCTTCTCAGGTCAGATATGAACCCGTGTAAAGAAGAATTTTACTATTTTCACTAAAAACCGAGATAAGTTTAAAGTAAATTCATTAAGTTTAGCCCGATATTTTCCTTGACCTCACAGAGCGTTGGAGTCATCGACTTCCTGTCGCATCCCTGACGAGAAGGCTTCTATGCTAAGGAAGGCCGGGAAATTTGTTACCATGTCTTTCACAAGTGAGACAGGGAAAAGGAGGGAAAAAAGGAGCAGAAAGGCTGGAGACGAGGCCAGAGACAGGCCAGACTTTTTGGCTGCAGTTATACACGGGCTAAGGCCGAGACGACCTCAGGGCTACCCCGGCATCCCCAAAAGAGGCACGCCAGGCAAAGGAGCCCGCTTTGGACATAGAAGCCCAGATTCACCGGAGTGAGGAGTACGCTAATCTTCCAAAATAGCTGTGCTCCCTGTGCAGACTACAAGGGCAGGCGGAAGAGAGATTGTCCCCTACTCCAAAGGGAGCGGGGGGACCAACTCCTTCCCTGCAAATGGCTGTCATCGAGTAACGGGGCCCGAGTTTTCCCACAGCTCTCAAGAAGACCGTCATCATCACAGGGGAAGAACCACAGGTGACCTGCGATGCGGCAGGGAAGCCTGCTGATTTCCCGATGAATACAAGGGCCGCTTACCCTTTCTCAGCTGTTCGCTCTGGACTTATTGCCTCTAAAACCTGTTTGGTTGTGAAGACGAACGGAGCCCCTAGATCTGGGCTCGTACTCGGCCCGTTTCTTGCCAATGGCCCGTACCACAGAGGAAAAGTCACACGAGTCGATCGTCCTTTAGAAAGGACTCTGGAAAAGTTTTGTCAGGAGACCCGTAAGCCCTGCCTCTAACGGCTGCCTGTGAGTTTAGATTCTGACCTAAATTCTCTTTTCTCTCCATTATTAACTTAGGAGAGTTTCGGCAGGCACTCAGGAGATACGGGGACCGGCCCCTCCCCCCAGCCCCACCCCTCGGACCCGGGGGCCAAGTATTTCTAAAAGGTTAGAAAGAGGGGTCCCCGACGGGCCGTTTAACTCCTAAATAGGAGGGACCTTGTGCAGTTCTCCCGAGCACCCCGAGTGCCGTCAACCTGCAGAGAGTCGTTGGCTGTGTCCCCTTCCCTCCGTAAACGTAGAATGTAAAACCGTCTCGCTAAAACCGGTAGCAAACGTGGTACTGACACAGAATCCCACGCGATGTGTGTTTATTTTCTCCCCCGTTCGGGTTGTTTGAGTACTCGCAGGCCGTGAGAATTTACTTTTCTCACGGAAGTTAGACATACCGTGGATGACTCACACACATCGATGTCTGGTTTTCTTTCACACAGCCGTGTGCCGTCGTGGCCGCCTCGATGTCCCGCATCACTTAAAAATGCTGCCTTTTCACGGTCATTTTGACTCGGGGGAAGGGGCAAACGTCACACGGTGCCAGATCCGGTGAGTAAGGTGGCTAAGGACACGCCATAATATTTTTATCCGACAGAGATCGCCATAGCAGAAGCGATGAGCGACACGGAGCTTCTCCGTTGTGATCACAAAGTACGGTGAACGCTGTTGCGTCGTGCCCTTCAAGACAAAGGCAGGTATCTTCGACGTAGGAAGCGGCACATCGAACCTTACCGTGTTTCTCCAAAAATAAGACCGGGTCTCGTGTGGATTTTTTCCTGCAAAATATGCTTCGGGGCTCATTTTCGGGGGCCGTCTCATGAAAAATCATGCCGGGGCTTATTTACCGCTCGGGTCTGATTGTTGGGGAGAGGTGGTAGTAACGGTGCGTGACGAGTTTCCACTCGCTCTGTGCGGTCAGTCGTGTGTGAGCTACGGTTGACTGAAGGCGTGTTTTACAGCAGGCCGTGAATCGTCCTCCGTCGTGACAACGCCCCGCGTCACACATCGCTTCTGGCCTACGGCGATTCCCGTCGCAGGAACACACGACGGTGTGTCCTCCTCCGCCCTATTCGCCGGCTCTGGGACCGTACGAGTTCTGGCTTTCCCCCGAAGTCAAAACGATTCAGGATATCGAGGCAGCCACAACACGGCCACTAAAGGCACCCGTGAGAGAGGACTTCCAGAACTGCCTCATAGAGAGTGGCGATGACAATGGGATAAGTGTGTTTGAGGCGAGTGGGAGTATTTTGAGGGGAGATGATGGCGATGAATCTTTCGGTGTCCTAATTTCCTTATATTTACCCATTCACCGTATCGTCCGATCACACCTTGTACATCGGAATCAGAGGAAGAGACGTAAGGAGGATCACGTGAGTTCCCTCGGTGGTAGTCGAATGGGGTTGGAGAGAGAAGAGTGGAGAGATCTGTGGGATCGGATAAAAGTAAAATGGAGGACACATACTTCTTTCTTTTACACCGGTGGACGCGAGATAGTGAATCATGAATGTTTACAGCACGGAGACGGTATTCGGCCCGCGAGAGGAGGGTGAGGATTTCTGTGGTCTCGGGCTCCGGTGCGGCAGGTCTTGCCCCGAGGGGTACAGAGAGAGGAATGACTCTGAAATTCCGAGGGTCTGTCATCTTCAATGCCAAGAGACGACAGAGGGTCTCCCTGCAGGTAAACATTGACCTTTGTCCGAAAAAGTACGGGCCAGAGATGTGACCGCTGCCTACGACCCACTTTCAGTTACCACGCTTCCCCGAAATAAGACCTAGCTGGACAATCAGCTCGAATGAGTATTTTGCAGTCAAGATGAACGTAAGACCCAGTCTCACAGAAAATCCGGTATGACGTTCTATTCTATTAAAAAGACAGGGTCTTATATTAATTTTTGCCCCAAAAGACGCACGAGAGCTGATGGTATGGCTAGATCTCATTCTGGAGAAACACGGCAGTAATTTCTATGTGTTTACTTTTGGTGTCGATACCCTGCCGCCTGCAGGGCTGGCCCCTTCCAGACCAGTCAGGTTTAGGATGTGCCTCCTTTTTTGTCCACGAGGAGGGGATCAGATTTCACGTCAGTGAACTGCATGCTCATAAACTGTGAAAACGATCAATTGTCTGTTTTTACCACCGTGATAAAAACACACGTGCAGTCACACAGACACTCTAGTGTGTTCGGCGTTGTCTCCTACTCCTCTCTGCGCCCAAACGGATCCTCAAATGAGAGTATTTCTTTTGAAGAGGTGACCGGAGACGGAGACTAGAAAGGGGTTGTGTCTTGAAGCGAACCGGCACGGGCTTAGAAGACTCCCGAGCACGGGCGCGACAACACTGCCACCTTGTGACTGACCGCTGAAACTGCGACCCGATCGACTGGGGTGCAGGGTCGTTGAGGGGAGGGGGAGGAAGGGAGGGAGGGAGGGAGGGAGGGAGGGAGGAGAGAGAGAGAGAGAGAGGAGAGAGAGAGAGAGAGAGAGAGAGAGAGAGAGAGAGAGAGAGAGAGAGAGAGAGATGAAACGTCACGGGGAAGTGCCGGTGGTGGAAACGTCCCCCTCGTAGGAGCTCGGGGAGAAGTGACCGATCCCGAAAACGGGGTGGGGGGGGGTCAGAATGTTGAAAGGTGAATTGTCCTGACTCGCCAAAGATCGTGACGGTCCGTGTAGGCGTGTGTAACGTTTTGACCCCCACAGTTTGAATGTTGCGAGCGGCTCTCCGCCCCCCCCCCCGCCCCGCCCCCGCCCCCTCCTCCCCTCCCCCTCCCCCGTCACGGGGACGATTGGAACGTGGCCTGTCTTCGGTATCGGTTTCGGCCGGCACCGTCATTTCACAATCCTGCACTACCCCGCCAGACGCGAGCACTGGGGACCGTGCGTGTGTGTAGACGTCACCTGTCTGGCTCGTGGGCTTCTTCTGTCTGGGAGAGACCCTCCCCTCCCTCCGCTGGAAAAAGATGGAATGAAAAGGGGGAAGAAAAAGGAGACGATGCTCCCGCGGTCGCGGTCGTCCTCTGAATACGTGCCCGGTTGCCGTGTTGCGGTCGACGGCCCCCCCCAGATTCTTCTGAGTCTTCCCGGGAGCCCGGGAGCCGCTCGGGGGAGCGCCGGGAGGCCTGAGCGCCCCGGGCGTGGTTTCACTCACGTCCGAGGCGCCGGGCCTCGGCCCCGGAGTGGCGCGGGGGCGGTCTGTTTCCCGTTCCTGCCGACGCCCGGCCGGGGTGGGGGGATTTATTATTACTTACGGTGATGACGACGACGACGACGACGTATTCCACCCCCCACCCCACCCCCCACCCCGATTCCCGGTCAAACAGATCCGGGAAGGGGGGGGCGTTGGGGGGAGTGAAAAGGGGAAGGGGTGAATGAGTACAGATTGGTCGTGGCACGGTAGTCACGGGGCTGTGAGGTACGGCGTAAGGAATGTAGTCGACCCTATGGCGATCACCGTGGACGGTGTCACACGGGGACCGGATCGTGTGGTCGGGGCGATGGTGCGGGGACGGCGTTGGGGGCAGGGTGCCGAAGGGGAAGGGATAAAGAAATAGCCACGGGCGTGTCGAGCAGAGGGAACACGACCGAGGATGTGGTCGTGACCGTGTACGTGGTGCCGGGTGGGTACCGGTCCGGGGGATCGCTTCCTGCACTGTCTAGATGTCTAACCGCTGTGCGGTACACCTGAAGCTGATATGGAATGGTATTGACCGTGGACTGTCATTGAGACATTAAAAGGGGGCGGGGGAGACATAGAGAAGAGGGAGAGGTCCGAAGTTCCAGATAGGAAACAGATGCCGTAAATCGCCGTGTATAATGCGCACCGTTTGGCCCGAGTGTCTGAGGGGAAGATGAGGATGCGCGTTCTACGCGGCTCGGGCCGATTCCGTACGTGGTTGAGTATTTTTTCATTCTTTTATTGACGCTTCTGAGTTAAAAGCGTGATCCTAGACGTCGATCACGATATCCGCATGACCGATAAGTCAATACCCTGGCGTGGGATCATCGGTTTTGTGGAACTCGGGAGGAACTGGCAGCGGCCAAGAGTTCTTGGCCTTCAAGGGTGCGTAAAAGGCCTTGAGGGTGTGACCGGTACGTGAAACGTCTCGAACCTCGCACCTGTTCTTGCGTTCTGTAATTACTCGTTACGTAAAATTTCTCATACTGGAACGCGTCAAAGACTGGACGCTAGAATTCCCTTGTGATGCAGAAGATGGGTACCGAAACGTAAAGACACACGGGGGGGGGGGAGGGGATTAAAAGGAAACGTCCTCCCCCCCCCCTCGAAAGATTGGGCCAAAGACGTGGGTGCGCGGTCTACCGGGGGGGGGGGGGGGCGTTATACAGTGCAAAATACGGTACTCCAGGAGGTGGGTCCCCGTGGACTGGCTACCACGTGTGTCCGAGACGAATACGGCGTCGCACGTGAGCTGTCTTTCGATCAAGATCTCGCGCAAAAGGAAGAAAACGAAACCAAACCCAAGATTCCCCCCTCCCCCGCCCGCCCCGGGTCCCCCTTGAGCGGCCGGGGTCGCGTCGTGGCGGCCGGGAGCTCGGTGGCCGAAGCCGGCCCGCTCCGGGCCCGGAGAGGCCATCCGAGGTGGGCCGGGACGAGGTCCGGCGACCGTGCCGGCGGCGGGGCGCCCTCGCCGGCTCGCGATCCGGATCCGTCCCGCTGACGTTCGCTCCGGTTGTCGGGCGCCACCTGGCGGCCGCTTTTATATCGTCCCTTCCCTCCGGAGCTCCGGCGACCGCGCCAAGGGGAGGGATCTGGCCGCTGTGCCCGGGGAGGCGTCGCGGGCGGCCGGCGTCACCGGCGGAATCGTCCCGGTGGTGCCGTGGAGACGGCGCGTCGCCCGTTCGCCGGAGATTGGAGGTGCAGGTTTCTGAGGGAGTGACCGCCGCCCGTCCCCCGGGCTGCCCGGTCGCGTCGACCGGCGCTCGCCCGTGCCCCTCCGCTCGCGGAGGAACGCTGAGAGGGCGGGACGCGCCCGCGCGCCGGCCCGCCCGCCCGGCCCGCGGCCGGGCCTGCCCGGCGTCGGCCCTTCCGTGTCGATCGCACTTTGTTTTCTCTCCCCCGCGTCCCGCTCCGGAGGCTGCCCGCCGACCCGGGGCCGCGCGGGATGGCCCGGCCAGGGCCCCGCGGGCCCGTCCGCGGTCCTTCCCGCGGGCCTGTCGTCGGACGCCCCTCCGCGGGAATTTTCACCCAAGTCCCGATCGGGAGACGTTGACCGTACGCCGCCCGCGCGTGTGGCCGGGGAGGGAGTCCCCGGCCCGCGTGCGTGCTCGCGGGGGACGGTGTCGCCGGACGCGACTCTCCGGAGTCCCGTTCCGGCGGCGGGGACCGGGGCCGGGCCCTGCGGGGAGGCACGTGGAGGGCGAGGTGGACCGGGACGGGGGGCACGCGCGGGTCCCGGTCGGTCCGACTCGACTTTTCCTCCCCCGTTTTCCCGTCCCCAGAGACCGGGCGGCCGGGCGGCCGGGCCGGTGGGGGTGGGCCGTCGGAGGCCCGTTCGTCGGAGGCGCCTCGGTGGTACGTTTCCCCTCACGCCCCCTCCCCGAGTCCCAGTTCGGAGGCGCGGTGGTTCGTGGCGGCCCCTGCCCGCGCCTGCGACCGTTGCGGTGGGGAGTATCTCGTCTCCTCGCCCTCCTCGCCTGTCTTCGGGGCTCCCCTGCTTCGGGGGTCGACCAGGTGGCCCAGCCGCTCCTCCCGCTAGCGGGGATGGGGTGGTGACCGGGGTCCGGTGGCCCGAGACCCGTTCCGAGGAGGCCGCTGAGGTCCGTGGATAGGCGCCGCCGACGGGCGCGGTGATTTTTTTCGCCAGAGATCGACATTTTGTGCCACCGGAGAGGTGTGGACACGCAGTCCTCTGGCGAACGGTCCCCGACGGGGGCCGGGCTCCTCGGCGCGAGCGCGTGGGGTGCCCCCCCGCGGGGCGCTCGCCCGCCGCCCGGTGCCCGGGCCCTCCCGTCTCTGGTTCGTGAGCCGCCCGCTTGGGCCTGCGCGCCGGCTCGCGCGTAATCCAGGCGTTCCCGGAGGACCCGCGGTCGACACGAAGCCCTCCGGTCTCTGGTACCCGAGGGTGGCGGGGGGTGGCAGGCGTTGCGGGGTTGTCTCGCCGCGCGCGCCCCCCTCGCCGTGCATTCACACGGGCGCGGTCCGGGTGCCTAGGTGCCCCGTTCTGCGGCTGGCAGGCGCTGCCTCCTCGCGGGGCCCTCGCCGCCAGCCGAGCCCTGCGGGAAGTGGGGTGTGCGGCGAGGCTGAAGCAGGCTCCTCTGATCGTTGTCCTCGCTGCGCTACCTTCCCCCGTGGCCTCTTTGCCCGTTGTGTTCTCCGATCGATGTGGTGACGTCGCGCTCTCCCGGGCCGGGCCTAAGCCGCGCCAGACGAGGGACGGACATTCATGGCGAATGGGACCGCTCTTCTCGCTCTGCCTGCGGGCCCCTCGCCTCTCCCGCCCGCCCGATGGCGGTGTGTGGAAGGCAGGGGTGCGGACTCCGGCCCGACCCCGTTCCCCCCCGCCTCCTGCCTCACGGCGCCGGCGGGGCCAGGGGTCTCCTGACGCAGCGGACACTCTCCGCCCGGCCTCGGCCGTGTCTCGCGTTGCGGCTCTCCCCGCGGCGGGGAGGGCCGTCCCGCCGTCGCGCCCTGCGCGCCTCGCCCGGCCCTCTGGTGGTGCCCCTGGAGCGTTCCAGGTCGTCCCTCAGGTGCCCGAGGCCGAGTCGGTGGCGTCGCTTCCCGCTCCCGGCGGCCCCGTCGGGTCAATCCCGGTCAAGTGTGTGTGCGGGGGTCGAGTCGGTAAGGTCGAAGGAGGGAAGGAGGCATTCTCCCTCTCCCCGCTCGCGGGGAGGCGGCGGGTGCCTCGTCGTGTGCCCCCTGCTCGCGTCTGGCGTTCGGGGCCCGACTCGGACGGGCGCCGTGCCGCGTCTCACCCGTCCCCACGCTGCTGGGGGCAGGTGCCGCGCGGGCGGTCGTGGCGGCCCGGGGCCGGTGAATTTCCGGCCGCTGGCTGTCTGTGAAGGGGTGTGCGGCGCGCTCACGCTACTCGTGGACGACGGCGTCTTTCGCCCTCGTGTCGTTGTGCGCGCTGTGCTCCCGCCTGAGGCCTCCGTTCGCGGAGGCCGTCGTCCGTCTCCCTCTTACCCGTACCGCAGACCCCCAACCCCAGGCGCCGGCGTCCGAGCGCTCTGGCCCGTGCCCGACGGGGCGTGTCCCGGGTCGGGGGCGATGCCCCCCTCGGTGAGAAAGCCTTCTCTAGCGATCCGAAGAGGGTGCCTTGGGGTACCGCATCCCCCAGCCGCCGCCCCTCATCTGCGCGTGTCAGTTTGGCCAGCCAAGGGGGCCCCTCCGCTCCGTGTGGCGAGGGGCCCCCGAGCGGTGCTCTCCCGGCCTACCGCGGCCCGCGCCTCCCCCCACCGAGTCGGGGGAGGGTCACGCACGGGCCCGGGCCCGGCATCCCCGGCGCGGTTTTGAGGCCGCGTTGCTGTGGGCGCGTGCGGCGCTTGACGCCGCGCGGCGAGGTGTGTGGGGCGGGGCGGCTCGGCCTCCGACGCCTCCCGCTTCTCCGCGTCGAGCGGCTCTCCGCCCGCTCCCGTCCCGAGCCGCGGCCGGTGGGCGCCGCGCGGGCACGGGTTGGGGCCGCCTCGCTCGGGGGTGTCGTTCCCCGGGGTGTGGGTTTTTCCCGAGCCGCGACCGGACGGCTGGAGAAAGAGAAAGACGGACGCCGTCGGGGGGGGTTTCCCCCTCGGCGGCGCCAAGTTCGCGCGGGGGGCCCCCGGCGGAGGGGGCCGGGCAGCGGCCAGGCTCGCGGGAGGGTGGCCGAGGCCGGTCGGCGTCCCGGGCGTCGCGGGGCCGCCCTCGTGTGTGGCGGTGGGATCCCCGTGCGTTTTCCCGGCGGCCCGCCTTGCGCCCTCGGCCCTTCCACGGGGTGCCCGGCCGCGCGCCCGCGCCCTTTCCTCGCGGGGCCTCCCGTCTTGCGCGCGGCCTCCTCGCCGCCGCTGCCGATTCACCCCTTCGCGTCC